>NW_027458160.1:0-132226 GCF_050624435.1 Tenrec ecaudatus | reverse complement strand
CTAGCCTGAGCCTAGGGGAGCCCTAGCCTAAAGCCTAGGGGTGCCCTAACCTGAAGGCTAGGGGAGCCCTAGCCTGAGGCTAGGGGAGCCTAAAGCCTAGGGGTGCCCTAGCCTGAAGGCTAGGGGAGCCCTAGCCAGAGCCTAGGGGAGCCTAAAGCCTAGGGGTGCCCTAGCCTGAAGGCTAGGGGAACCCTAGCCTGAGCCTAGGGGAGCCTAAAGCCTAGGGGTGCCCTAGCCTGAAGGCTAGGGGAGCCCTAGCCTGAGCCTAGGGGAGCCTAAAGCCTAGGGGTGCCCTAGCCTAAAGCCTAGGGGTGCCCTAGCCTGAAGGCTAGGGGAGCCCTAGCCTGAGCCTAGGGGAGCCTAAAGCCTAGGGGTGCCCTAGCCTGAAGGCTAGGGGAGCCCGAGCCTGAGCCTAGGGGAGCCCTAGCCTGAAGGCTAGGGGAGCCCTAGCCTGAGCCTAGGGGAGCCCTAGCCTAAAGCCTAGGGGTGCCCTAGCCTGAAGGCTAGGGGAGCCCTAGCCTGAGCCTAGGGGAGCCTAAAGCCTAGGGGTGCCCTAGCCTGAAGGCTAGGGGAGCCCTAGCCTGAGCCTAGGGGAGCCCTAGCCTAAAGCCTAGGGGTGCCCTAGCCTGAAGGCTAGGGGAGCCCTAGCCTGAGCCTAGGGGAGCCTAAAGCCTAGGGGTGCCCTAGCCTGAAGGCTAGGGGAGCCCTAGCCTGAGCCTAGGGGAGCCCTAGCCTAAAGCCTAGGGGTGCCCTAGCCTGAAGGCTAGGGGAGCCCTAGCCTGAGCCTAGGGGAGCCTAAAGCCTAGGGGTGCCCTAGCCTGAAGGCTAGGGGAGCCCTAGCCTGAGCCTAGGGGAGCCCTAGCCTAAAGCCTAGGGGTGCCCTAGCCTGAAGGCTAGGGGAGCCCTAGCCTGAGCCTAGGGGAGCCTAAAGCCTAGGGGTGCACTAGCCTGAAGGCTAGGGGAGCCCTAGCCTGAGCCTAGGGGAGCCCTAGCCTAAAGCCTAGGGGTGCCCTAGCCTGAAGGCTAGGGGAGCCCTAGCCTGAGCCTAGGGGAGCCTAAAGCCTAGGGGTGCCCTAGCCTGAAGGCTAGGGGAGCCCTAGCCTGAGCCTAGGGGAGCCCTAGCCTAAAGCCTAGGGGTGCCCTAGCCTGAAGGCTAGGGGAGCCCTAGCCTGAGCCTAGGGGAGCCTAAAGCCTAGGGGTGCCCTAGCCTGAAGGCTAGGGGAGCCCTAGCCTGAGCCTAGGGGAGCCCTAGCCTAAAGCCTAGGGGTGCCCTAGCCTGAAGGCTAGGGGAGCCCTAGCCTGAGCCTAGGGGAGCCTAAAGCCTAGGGGTGCCCTAGCCTGAAGGCTAGGGGAGCCCTAGCCTGAGCCTAGGGGAGCCCTAGCCTAAAGCCTAGGGGTGCCCTAGCCTGAAGGCTAGGGGAGCCCTAGCCTGAGCCTAGGGGAGCCTAAAGCCTAGGGGTGCCCTAGCCTGAAGGCTAGGGGAGCCCTAGCCTGAGCCTAGGGGAGCCCTAGCCTAAAGCCTAGGGGTGCCCTAGCCTGAAGGCTAGGGGAGCCCTAGCCTGAGCCTAGGGGAGCCTAAAGCCTAGGGGTGCCCTAGCCTGAAGGCTAGGGGAGCCCTAGCCTGAGCCTAGGGGAGCCCTAGCCTAAAGCCTAGGGGTGCCCTAGCCTGAAGGCTAGGGGAGCCCTAGCCTGAGCCTAGGGGAGCCTAAAGCCTAGGGGTGCCCTAGCCTGAAGGCTAGGGGAGCCCTAGCCTGAGCCTAGGGGAGCCCTAGCCTAAAGCCTAGGGGTGCCCTAGCCTGAAGGCTAGGGGAGCCCTAGCCTGAGCCTAGGGGAGCCTAAAGCCTAGGGGTGCCCTAGCCTGAAGGCTAGGGGAGCCCTAGCCTGAGCCTAGGGGAGCCCTAGCCTAAAGCCTAGGGGTGCCCTAGCCTGAAGGCTAGGGGAGCCCTAGCCTGAGCCTAGGGGAGCCCTAGCCTAAAGCCTAGGGGTGCCCTAGCCTGAAGGCTAGGGGAGCACTAGCCTGAGCCTAGGGGAGCCTAAAGCCTAGGGGTGCCCTAGCCTGAAGGCTAGGGGAGCCCTAGCCTGAGCCTAGGGGAGCCCTAGCCTAAAGCCTAGGGGTGCCCTAGCCTGAAGGCTAGGGGAGCCCTAGCCTGAGCCTAGGGGAGCCTAAAGCCTAGGGGTGCCCTAGCCTGAAGGCTAGGGGAGCCCTAGCCTGAGCCTAGGGGAGCCCTAGCCTAAAGCCTAGGGGTGCCCTAGCCTGAAGGCTAGGGGAGCCCTAGCCTGAGCCTAGGGGAGCCTAAAGCCTAGGGGTGCCCTAGCCTGAAGGCTAGGGGAGCCCTAGCCTGAGCCTAGGGGAGCCCTAGCCTAAAGCCTAGGGGTGCCCTAGCCTGAAGGCTAGGGGAGCCCTAGCCTGAGCCTAGGGGAGCCTAAAGCCTAGGGGTGCCCTAGCCTGAAGGCTAGGGGAGCCCTAGCCTGAGCCTAGGGGAGCCCTAGCCTAAAGCCTAGGGGTGCCCTACCCTGAAGGCTAGGGGAGCCCTAGCCTGAGCCTAGGGGAGCCTAAAGCCTAGGGGTGCCCTAGCCTGAAGGCTAGGGGAGCCCTAGCCTGAGCCTAGGGGAGCCCTAGCCTAAAGCCTAGGGGTGCCCTAGCCTGAAGGCTAGGGGAGCCCTAGCCTGAGCCTAGGGGAGCCTAAAGCCTAGGGGTGCCCTAGCCTGAAGGCTAGGGGAGCCCTAGCCTGAGCCTAGGGGAGCCCTAGCCTAAAGCCTAGGGGTGCCCTAGCCTGAAGGCTAGGGGAGCCCTAGCCTGAGCCTAGGGGAGCCTAAAGCCTAGGGGTGCCCTAGCCTGAAGGCTAGGGGAGCCCTAGCCTGAGCCTAGGGGAGCCCTAGCCTAAAGCCTAGGGGTGCCCTAGCCTGAAGGCTAGGGGAGCCCTAGCCTGAGCCTAGGGGAGCCTAAAGCCTAGGGGTGCCCTAGCCTGAAGGCTAGGGGAGCCCTAGCCTGAGCCTAGGGGAGCCCTAGCCTAAAGCCTAGGGGTGCCCTAGCCTGAAGGCTAGGGGAGCCCTAGCCTGAGCCTAGGGGAGCCTAAAGCCTAGGGGTGCCCTAGCCTGAAGGCTAGGGGAGCCCTAGCCTGAGCCTAGGGGAGCCCTAGCCTAAAGCCTAGGGGTGCCCTAGCCTGAAGGCTAGGGGAGCCCTAGCCTGAGCCTAGGGGAGCCTAAAGCCTAGGGGTGCCCTAGCCTGAAGGCTAGGGGAGCCCTAGCCTGAGCCTAGGGGAGCCCTAGCCTAAAGCCTAGGGGTGCCCTAGCCTGAAGGCTAGGGGAGCCCTAGCCTGAGCCTAGGGGAGCCTAAAGCCTAGGGGTGCCCTAGCCTGAAGGCTAGGGGAGCCCTAGCCTGAGCCTAGGGGAGCCCTAGCCTAAAGCCTAGGGGTGCCCTAGCCTGAAGGCTAGGGGAGCCCTAGCCTGAGCCTAGGGGAGCCTAAAGCCTAGGGGTGCCCTAGCCTGAAGGCTAGGGGAGCCCTAGCCTGAGCCTAGGGGAGCCCTAGCCTAAAGCCTAGGGGTGCCCTAGCCTGAAGGCTAGGGGAGCCCTAGCCTGAGCCTAGGGGAGCCTAAAGCCTAGGGGTGCCCTAGCCTGAAGGCTAGGGGAGCCCTAGCCTGAGCCTAGGGGAGCCCTAGCCTAAAGCCTAGGGGTGCCCTAGCCTGAAGGCTAGGGGAGCCCTAGCCTGAGCCTAGGGGAGCCTAAAGCCTAGGGGTGCCCTAGCCTGAAGGCTAGGGGAGCCCTAGCCTGAGCCTAGGGGAGCCCTAGCCTAAAGCCTAGGGGTGCCCTAGCCTGAAGGCTAGGGGAGCCCTAGCCTGAGCCTAGGGGAGCCTAAAGCCTAGGGGTGCCCTAGCCTGAAGGCTAGGGGAGCCCTAGCCTGAAGGCTAGGGGAGCCCTAGCCTGAGCCTAGGGGAGCCTAAAGCCTAGGGGTGCCCTAGCCTGAAGGCTAGGGGAGCCCTAGCCTGAGCCTAGGGGAGCCTAAAGCCTAGGGGTGCCCTAGCCTGAAGGCTAGGGGAGCCCTAGCCTGAGCCTAGGGGAGCCTAAAGCCTAGGGGTGCCCTAGCCTGAAGGCTAGGGGAGCCCTAGCCTGAGCCTAGGGGAGCCCTAGCCTAAAGCCTAGGGGTGCCCTAGCCTGAAGGCTAGGGGAGCCCTAGCCTGAGCCTAGGGGAGCCTAAAGCCTAGGGGTGCCCTAGCCTGAAGGCTAGGGGAGCCCTAGCCTGAGCCTAGGGGAGCCCTAGCCTAAAGCCTAGGGGTGCCCTAGCCTGAAGGCTAGGGGAGCCCTAGCCTGAGCCTAGGGGAGCCTAAAGCCTAGGGGTGCCCTAGCCTGAATGCTAGGGGAGCCCTAGCCTGAGCCTAGGGGAGCCCTAGCCTAAAGCCTAGGGGTGCCCTAGCCTGAAGGCTAGGGGAGCCCTAGCCTGAGCCTAGGGGAGCCTAAAGCCTAGGGGTGCCCTAGCCTGAAGGCTAGGGGAGCCCTAGCCTGAGCCTAGGGGAGCCCTAGCCTAAAGCCTAGGGGTGCCCTAGCCTGAAGGCTAGGGGAGCCCTAGCCTGAGCCTAGGGGAGCCTAAAGCCTAGGGGTGCCCTAGCCTGAAGGCTAGGGGAGCCCTAGCCTGAGCCTAGGGGAGCCCTAGCCTAAAGCCTAGGGGTGCCCTAGCCTGAAGGCTAGGGGAGCCCTAGCCTGAGCCTAGGGGAGCCTAAAGCCTAGGGGTGCCCTAGCCTGAAGGCTAGGGGAGCCCTAGCCTGAGCCTAGGGGAGCCTAAAGCCTAGGGGTGCCCTAGCCTGAAGGCTAGGGGAGCCCTAGCCTGAGCCTAGGGGAGCCTAAAGCCTAGGGGTGCCCTAGCCTGAAGGCTAGGGGAGCCCTAGCCTGAGCCTAGGGGAGCCCTAGCCTAAAGCCTAGGGGTGCCCTAGCCTGAAGGCTAGGGGAGCCCTAGCCTGAGCCTAGGGGAGCCCTAGCCTAAAGTCTAGGGGTGCCCTAGCCTGAAGGCTAGGGGAGCCCTAGCCTGAGCCTAGGGGAGCCCTAGCCTAAAGCCTAGGGGTGCCCTAGCCTGAAGGCTAGGGGAGCCCTAGCCTGAGCCTAGGGGAGCCCTAGCCTAAAGCCTAGGGGTGCCCTAGCCTGAAGGCTAGGGGAGCCCTAGCCTGAGCCTAGGGGAGCCCTAGCCTAAAGCCTAGGGGTGCCCTAGCCTGAAGGCTAGGGGAGCCCTAGCCTGAGCCTAGGGGAACCCTAGCCTAAAGCCTAGGGGTGCCCTAGCCTGAAGGCTAGGGGAGCCCTAGCCTGAGCCTAGGGGAGCCCTAGCCTAAAGCCTAGGGGTGCCCTAGCCTGAAGGCTAGGGGAGCCCTAGCCTGAGCCTAGGGGAGCCCTAGCGTAAAGCCTAGGGGTGCCCTAGCCTGAAGGCTAGGGGAGCCCTAGCCTGAGCCTAGGGGAGCCCTAGCGTAAAGCCTAGGGGTGCCCTAGCCTGAAGGCTAGGGGAGCCCTAGCCTGAGCCTAGGGGAGCCCTAGCCTAAAGCCTAGGGGTGCCCTAGCCTGAAGGCTAGGGGAGCCCTAGCCTGAGCCTAGGGGAGCCCTAGCCTAAAGCCTAGGGGTGCCCTAGCCTGAAGGCTAGGGGAGCCCTAGCCTGAGCCTAGGGGAGCCCTAGCCTAAAGCCTAGGGGTGCCCTAGCCTGAAGGCTAGGGGAGCCCTAGCCTGAGCCTAGGGGAGCCCTAGCCTAAAGCCTAGGGGTGCCCTAGCCTGAAGGCTAGGGGAGCCCTAGCCTGAGCCTAGGGGAGCCCTAGCCTAAAGCCTAGGGGTGCCCTAGCCTGAAGGCTAGGGGAGCCCTAGCCTGAGCCTAGGGGAGCCCTAGCCTAAAGCCTAGGGGTGCCCTAGCCTGAAGGCTAGGGGAGCCCTAGCCTGAGCCTAGGGGAGCCTAAAGCCTAGGGGTGCCCTAGCCTGAAGGCTAGGGGAGCCCTAGCCTGAGCCTAGCGGAGCCTAAAGCCTAGGGGTGCCCTAGCCTGAAGGCTAGGGGAGCCCTAGCCTGAGCCTAGGGGAGCCTAAAGCCTAGGGGTGCGCTAGCCTGAAGGCTAGGGGAGCCCTAGCCTGAGCCTAGGGGAGCCCTAGCCTAAAGCCTAGGGGTGCCCTAGCCTGAAGGCTAGGGGAGCCCTAGCCTGAGCCTAGGGGAGCCTAAAGCCTAGGGGTGCCCTAGCCTGAAGGCTAGGGGAGCCCTAGCCTGAGCCTAGGGGAGCCCTAGCCTAAAGCCTAGGGGTGCCCTAGCCTGAAGGCTAGGGGAGCCCTAGCCTGAGCCTAGGGGAGCCCTAGCCTAAAGCCTAGGGGTGCCCTAGCCTGAAGGCTAGGGGAGCCCTAGCTTGAGCCTAGGGGAGCCTAAAGCCTAGGGGTGCCCTAGCCTGAAGGCTAGGGGAGCCCTAGCCTGAGCCTAGGGGAGCCCTAGCCTAAAGCCTAGGGGTGCCCTAGCCTGAAGGCTAGGGGAGCCCTAGCCTGAGCCTAGGGGAGCCCTAGCCTAAAGCCTAGGGGTGCCCTAGCCTGAAGGCTAGGGGAGCCCTAGCCTGAGCCTAGGGGAGCCTAAAGCCTAGGGGTGCCCTAGCCTGAAGGCTAGGGGAGCCCTAGCCTGAGCCTAGGGGAGCCCTAGCCTAAAGCCTAGGGGTGCCCTAGCCTGAAGGCTAGGGGAGCCCTAGCCTGAGCCTAGGGGAGCCTAAAGCCTAGGGGTGCCCTAGCCTGAAGGCTAGGGGAGCCCTAGCCTGAGCCTAGGGGAGCCCTAGCCTAAAGCCTAGGGGTGCCCTAGCCTGAAGGCTAGGGGAGCCCTAGCCTGAGCCTAGGGGAGCCCTAGCCTAAAGCCTAGGGGTGCCCTAGCCTGAAGGCTAGGGGAGCCCTAGCCTGAGCCTAGGGGAGCCTAAAGCCTAGGGGTGCCCTAGCCTGAAGGCTAGGGGAGCCCTAGCCTGAGCCTAGGGGAGCCCTAGCCTAAAGCCTAGGGGTGCCCTACCCTGAAGGCTAGGGGAGCCCTAGCCTGAGCCTAGGGGAGCCTAAAGCCTAGGGGTGCCCTAGCCTGAAGGCTAGGGGAGCCCTAGCCTGAGCCTAGGGGAGCCCTAGCCTAAAGCCTAGGGGTGCCCTAGCCTGAAGGCTAGGGGAGCCCTAGCCTGAGCCTAGGGGAGCCTAAAGCCTAGGGGTGCCCTAGCCTGAAGGCTAGGGGAGCCCTAGCCTGAGCCTAGGGGAGCCCTAGCCTAAAGCCTAGGGGTGCCCTAGCCTGAAGGCTAGGGGAGCCCTAGCCTGAGCCTAGGGGAGCCTAAAGCCTAGGGGTGCCCTAGCCTGAAGGCTAGGGGAGCCCTAGCCTGAGCCTAGGGGAGCCCTAGCCTAAAGCCTAGGGGTGCCCTAGCCTGAAGGCTAGGGGAGCCCTAGCCTGAGCCTAGGGGAGCCTAAAGCCTAGGGGTGCCCTAGCCTGAAGGCTAGGGGAGCCCTAGCCTGAGCCTAGGGGAGCCCTAGCCTAAAGCCTAGGGGTGCCCTAGCCTGAAGGCTAGGGGAGCCCTAGCCTGAGCCTAGGGGAGCCTAAAGCCTAGGGGTGCCCTAGCCTGAAGGCTAGGGGAGCCCTAGCCTGAGCCTAGGGGAGCCCTAGCCTAAAGCCTAGGGGTGCCCTAGCCTGAAGGCTAGGGGAACCCTAGCCTGAGCCTAGGGGAGCCTAAAGCCTAGGGGTGCCCTAGCCTGAAGGCTAGGGGAGCCCTAGCCTGAGCCTAGGGGAGCCCTAGCCTAAAGCCTAGGGGTGCCCTAGCCTGAAGGCTAGGGGAGCCCTAGCCTGAGCCTAGGGGAGCCTAAAGCCTAGGGGTGCCCTAGCCTGAAGGCTAGGGGAGCCCTAGCCTGAGCCTAGGGGAGCCCTAGCCTAAAGCCTAGGGGTGCCCTAGCCTGAAGGCTAGGGGAGCCCTAGCCTGAGCCTAGGGGAGCCTAAAGCCTAGGGGTGCCCTAGCCTGAAGGCTAGGGGAGCCCTAGCCTGAGCCTAGGGGAGCCCTAGCCTAAAGCCTAGGGGTGCCCTAGCCTGAAGGCTAGGGGAGCCCTAGCCTGAGCCTAGGGGAGCCTAAAGCCTAGGGGTGCCCTAGCCTGAAGGCTAGGGGAGCCCTAGTCTGAGCCTAGGGGAGCCCTAGCCTAAAGCCTAGGGGTGCCCTAGCCTGAAGGCTAGGGGAGCCCTAGCCTGAGCCTAGGGGAGCCTAAAGCCTAGGGGTGCCCTAGCCTGAAGGCTAGGGGAGCCCTAGCCTGAGCCTAGGGGAGCCCTAGCCTAAAGCCTAGGGGTGCCCTAGCCTGAAGGCTAGGGGAGCCCTAGCCTGAGCCTAGGGGAGCCTAAAGCCTAGGGGTGCCCTAGCCTGAAGGCTAGGGGAGCCCTAGCCTGAGCCTAGGGGAGCCCTAGCCTAAAGCCTAGGGGTGCCCTAGCCTGAAGGCTAGGGGAGCCCTAGCCTGAGCCTAGGGGAGCCTAAAGCCTAGGGGTGCCCTAGCCTGAAGGCTAGGGGAGCCCTAGCCTGAAGGCTAGGGGAGCCCTAGCCTGAGCCTAGGGGAGCCTAAAGCCTAGGGGTGCCCTAGCCTGAAGGCTAGGGGAGCCCTAGCCTGAGCCTAGGGGAGCCCTAGCCTAAAGCCTAGGGGTGCCCTACCCTGAAGGCTAGGGGAGCCCTAGCCTGAGCCTAGGGGAGCCTAAAGCCTAGGGGTGCCCTAGCCTGAAGGCTAGGGGAGCCCTAGCCTGAGCCTAGGGGAGCCCTAGCCTAAAGCCTAGGGGTGCCCTAGCCTGAAGGCTAGGGGAGCCCTAGCCTGAGCCTAGGGGAGCCTAAAGCCTAGGGGTGCCCTAGCCTGAAGGCTAGGGGAGCCCTAGCCTGAGCCTAGGGGAGCCCTAGCCTAAAGCCTAGGGGTGCCCTAGCCTGAAGGCTAGGGGAGCCCTAGCCTGAGCCTAGGGGAGCCTAAAGCCTAGGGGTGCCCTAGCCTGAAGGCTAGGGGAGCCCTAGCCTGAGCCTAGGGGAGCCCTAGCCTAAAGCCTAGGGGTGCCCTAGCCTGAAGGCTAGGGGAGCCCTAGCCTGAGCCTAGGGGAGCCTAAAGCCTAGGGGTGCCCTAGCCTGAAGGCTAGGGGAGCCCTAGCCTGAGCCTAGGGGAGCCCTAGCCTAAAGCCTAGGGGTGCCCTAGCCTGAAGGCTAGGGGAGCCCTAGCCTGAGCCTAGGGGAGCCTAAAGCCTAGGGGTGCCCTAGCCTGAAGGCTAGGGGAGCCCTAGCCTGAGCCTAGGGGAGCCCTAGCCTAAAGCCTAGGGGTGCCCTAGCCTGAAGGCTAGGGGAGCCCTAGCCTGAGCCTAGGGGAGCCTAAAGCCTAGGGGTGCCCTAGCCTGAAGGCTAGGGGAGCCCTAGCCTGAGCCTAGGGGAGCCCTAGCCTAAAGCCTAGGGGTGCCCTAGCCTGAAGGCTAGGGGAGCCCTAGCCTGAGCCTAGGGGAGCCTAAAGCCTAGGGGTGCCCTAGCCTGAAGGCTAGGGGAGCCCTAGCCTGAGCCTAGGGGAGCCCTAGCCTAAAGCCTAGGGGTGCCCTAGCCTGAAGGCTAGGGGAGCCCTAGCCTGAGCCTAGGGGAGCCTAAAGCCTAGGGGTGCCCTAGCCTGAAGGCTAGGGGAGCCCTAGCCTGAGCCTAGGGGAGCCCTAGCCTAAAGCCTAGGGGTGCCCTAGCCTGAAGGCTAGGGGAGCCCTAGCCTGAGCCTAGGGGAGCCTAAAGCCTAGGGGTGCCCTAGCCTGAAGGCTAGGGGAGCCCTAGCCTGAGCCTAGGGGAGCCCTAGCCTAAAGCCTAGGGGTGCCCTAGCCTGAAGGCTAGGGGAGCCCTAGCCTGAGCCTAGGGGAGCCTAAAGCCTAGGGGTGCCCTAGCCTGAAGGCTAGGGGAGCCCTAGCCTGAGCCTAGGGGAGCCCTAGCCTAAAGCCTAGGGGTGCCCTAGCCTGAAGGCTAGGGGAGCCCTAGCCTGAGCCTAGGGGAGCCTAAAGCCTAGGGGTGCCCTAGCCTGAAGGCTAGGGGAGCCCTAGCCTGAGCCTAGGGGAGCCCTAGCCTAAAGCCTAGGGGTGCCCTAGCCTGAAGGCTAGGGGAGCCCTAGCCTGAGCCTAGGGGAGCCTAAAGCCTAGGGGTGCCCTAGCCTGAAGGCTAGGGGAGCCCTAGCCTGAAGGCTAGGGGAGCCCTAGCCTGAGCCTAGGGGAGCCTAAAGCCTAGGGGTGCCCTAGCCTGAAGGCTAGGGGAGCCCTAGCCTGAGCCTAGGGGAGCCTAAAGCCTAGGGGTGCCCTAGCCTGAAGGCTAGGGGAGCCCTAGCCTGAGCCTAGGGGAGCCTAAAGCCTAGGGGTGCCCTAGCCTGAAGGCTAGGGGAGCCCTAGCCTGAGCCTAGGGGAGCCCTAGCCTAAAGCCTAGGGGTGCCCTAGCCTGAAGGCTAGGGGAGCCCTAGCCTGAGCCTAGGGGAGCCTAAAGCCTAGGGGTGCCCTAGCCTGAAGGCTAGGGGAGCCCTAGCCTGAGCCTAGGGGAGCCCTAGCCTAAAGCCTAGGGGTGCCCTAGCCTGAAGGCTAGGGGAGCCCTAGCCTGAGCCTAGGGGAGCCTAAAGCCTAGGGGTGCCCTAGCCTGAATGCTAGGGGAGCCCTAGCCTGAGCCTAGGGGAGCCCTAGCCTAAAGCCTAGGGGTGCCCTAGCCTGAAGGCTAGGGGAGCCCTAGCCTGAGCCTAGGGGAGCCTAAAGCCTAGGGGTGCCCTAGCCTGAAGGCTAGGGGAGCCCTAGCCTGAGCCTAGGGGAGCCCTAGCCTAAAGCCTAGGGGTGCCCTAGCCTGAAGGCTAGGGGAGCCCTAGCCTGAGCCTAGGGGAGCCTAAAGCCTAGGGGTGCCCTAGCCTGAAGGCTAGGGGAGCCCTAGCCTGAGCCTAGGGGAGCCCTAGCCTAAAGCCTAGGGGTGCCCTAGCCTGAAGGCTAGGGGAGCCCTAGCCTGAGCCTAGGGGAGCCTAAAGCCTAGGGGTGCCCTAGCCTGAAGGCTAGGGGAGCCCTAGCCTGAGCCTAGGGGAGCCTAAAGCCTAGGGGTGCCCTAGCCTGAAGGCTAGGGGAGCCCTAGCCTGAGCCTAGGGGAGCCTAAAGCCTAGGGGTGCCCTAGCCTGAAGGCTAGGGGAGCCCTAGCCTGAGCCTAGGGGAGCCTAAAGCCTAGGGGTGCCCTAGCCTGAAGGCTAGGGGAGCCCTAGCCTGAGCCTAGGGGAGCCCTAGCCTAAAGCCTAGGGGTGCCCTAGCCTGAAGGCTAGGGGAGCCCTAGCCTGAGCCTAGGGGAGCCCTAGCCTAAAGCCTAGGGGTGCCCTAGCCTGAAGGCTAGGGGAGCCCTAGCCTGAGCCTAGGGGAGCCCTAGCCTAAAGCCTAGGGGTGCCCTAGCCTGAAGGCTAGGGGAGCCCTAGCCTGAGCCTAGGGGAGCCCTAGCCTAAAGCCTAGGGGTGCCCTAGCCTGAAGGCTAGGGGAGCCCTAGCCTGAGCCTAGGGGAGCCCTAGCCTAAAGCCTAGGGGTGCCCTAGCCTGAAGGCTAGGGGAGCCCTAGCCTGAGCCTAGGGGAGCCCTAGCCTAAAGCCTAGGGGTGCCCTAGCCTGAAGGCTAGGGGAGCCCTAGCCTGAGCCTAGGGGAGCCCTAGCCTAAAGCCTAGGGGTGCCCTAGCCTGAAGGCTAGGGGAGCCCTAGCCTGAGCCTAGGGGAGCCCTAGCGTAAAGCCTAGGGGTGCCCTAGCCTGAAGGCTAGGGGAGCCCTAGCCTGAGCCTAGGGGAGCCCTAGCGTAAAGCCTAGGGGTGCCCTAGCCTGAAGGCTAGGGGAGCCCTAGCCTGAGCCTAGGGGAGCCCTAGCCTAAAGCCTAGGGGTGCCCTAGCCTGAAGGCTAGGGTAGCCCTAGCCTGAGCCTAGGGGAGCCCTAGCCTAAAGCCTAGGGGTGCCCTAGCCTGAAGGCTAGGGGAGCCCTAGCCTGAGCCTAGGGGAGCCCTAGCCTAAAGCCTAGGGGTGCCCTAGCCTGAAGGCTAGGGGAGCCCTAGCCTGAGCCTAGGGGAGCCCTAGCCTAAAGCCTAGGGGTGCCCTAGCCTGAAGGCTAGGGGAGCCCTAGCCTGAGCCTAGGGGAGCCCTAGCCTAAAGCCTAGGGGTGCCCTAGCCTGAAGGCTAGGGGAGCCCTAGCCTGAGCCTAGGGGAGCCCTAGCCTAAAGCCTAGGGGTGCCCTAGCCTGAAGGCTAGGGGAGCCCTAGCCTGAGCCTAGGGGAGCCTAAAGCCTAGGGGTGCCCTAGCCTGAAGGCTAGGGGAGCCCTAGCCTGAGCCTAGCGGAGCCTAAAGCCTAGGGGTGCCCTAGCCTGAAGGCTAGGGGAGCCCTAGCCTGAGCCTAGGGGAGCCTAAAGCCTAGGGGTGCGCTAGCCTGAAGGCTAGGGGAGCCCTAGCCTGAGCCTAGGGGAGCCCTAGCCTAAAGCCTAGGGGTGCCCTAGCCTGAAGGCTAGGGGAGCCCTAGCCTGAGCCTAGGGGAGCCTAAAGCCTAGGGGTGCCCTAGCCTGCAGGCTAGGGGAGCCCTAGCCTGAGCCTAGGGGAGCCCTAGCCTAAAGCCTAGGGGTGCCCTAGCCTGAAGGCTAGGGGAGCCCTAGCCTGAGCCTAGGGGAGCCCTAGCCTAAAGCCTAGGGGTGCCCTAGCCTGAAGGCTAGGGGAGCCCTAGCCTGAGCCTAGGGGAGCCCTAGCCTAAAGCCTAGGGGTGCCCTAGCCTGAAGGCTAGGGGAGCCCTAGCCTGAGCCTAGGGGAGCCCTAGCCTAAAGCCTAGGGGTGCCCTAGCCTGAAGGCTAGGGGAGCCCTAGCCTGAGCCTAGGGGAGCCCTAGCCTAAAGCCTAGGGGTGCCCTAGCCTGAAGGCTAGGGGAGCCCTAGCCTGAGCCTAGGGGAGCCCTAGCCTAAAGCCTAGGGGTGCCCTAGCCTGAAGGCTAGGGGAGCCCTAGCCTGAGCCTAGGGCAGCCCTAGCCTAAAGCCTAGGGGTGCCCTAGCCTGAAGGCTAGGGGAGCCCTAGCCTGAGCCTAGGGGAGCCCTAGCCTAAAGCCTAGGGGTGCCCTAGCCTGAAGGCTAGGGGAGCCCTAGCCTGAGCCTAGGGGAGCCCTAGCCTAAAGCCTAGGGGTGCCCTAGCCTGAAGGCTAGGGGAGCCCTAGCCTGAGCCTAGGGGAGCCCTAGCCTAAAGCCTAGGGGTGCCCAAGCCTGAAGGCTAGGGGAGCCCTAGCCTGAGCCTAGGGGAGCCCTAGCCTAAAGCCTAGGGGTGCCCTAGCCTGAAGGCTAGGGGAGCCCTAGCCTGAGCCTAGGGGAGCCCTAGCCTAAAGCCTAGGGGTGCCCTAGCCTGAAGGCTAGGGGAGCCCTAGCCTGAGCCTAGGGCAGCCCTAGCCTAAAGCCTAGGGGTGCCCTAGCCTGAAGGCTAGGGGAGCCCTAGCCTGAGCCTAGGGCAGCCCTAGCCTAAAGCCTAGGGGTGCCCTAGCCTGAAGGCTAGGGGAGCCCTAGCCTGAGCCTAGGGGAGCCCTAGCCTAAAGCCTAGGGGTGCCCTAGCCTGAAGGCTAGGGGAGCCCTAGCCTGAGCCTAGGGGAGCCCTAGCCTAAAGCCTAGGGGTGCCCTAGCCTGAAGGCTAGGGGAGCCCTAGCCTGAGCCTTGGGGAGCCCTAGCCTAAAGCCTAGGGGTGCCCTAGCCTGAAGGCTAGGGGAGCCCTAGCCTGAGCCTAGGGGAGCCCTAGCCTAAAGCCTAGGGGTGCCCTAGCCTGAAGGCTAGGGGAGCCCTAGCCTGAGCCTAGGGGAGCCCTAGCCTAAAGCCTAGGGGTGCCCTAGCCTGAAGGCTAGGGGAGCCCTAGCCTGAGCCTAGGGGAGCCCTAGCCTAAAGCCTAGGGGTGCCCTAGCCTGAAGGCTAGGGGAGCCCTAGCCTGAGCCTAGGGGAGCCCTAGCCTAAAGCCTAGGGGTGCCCTAGCCTGAAGGCTAGGGGAGCCCTAGCCTGAGCCTAGGGGAGCCCTAGCCTAAAGCCTAGGGGTGCCCTAGCCTGAAGGCTAGGGGAGCCCTAGCCTGAGCCTAGGGGAGCCCTAGCCTAAAGCCTAGGGGTGCCCTAGCCTGAAGGCTAGGGGAGCCCTAGCCTGAGCCTAGGGGAGCCTAAAGCCTAGGGGTGCCCTAGCCTGAAGGCTAGGGGAGCCCTAGCCTGAGCCTAGGGGAGCCCTAGCCTAAAGCCTAGGGGTGCCCTAGCCTGAAGGCTAGGGGAGCCCTAGCCTGAGCCTAGGGGAGCCCTAGCCTAAAGCCTAGGGGTGCCCTAGCCTGAAGGCTAGGGGAGCCCTAGCCTGAGCCTAGGGGAGCCCTAGCCTAAAGCCTAGGGGTGCCCTAGCCTGAAGGCTAGGGGAGCCCTAGCCTGAGCCTAGGGGAGCCTAAAGCCTAGGGGTGCCCTAGCCTGAAGGCTAGGGGAGCCCTAGCCTGAGCCTAGGGGAGCCTAAAGCCTAGGGGTGCCCTAGCCTGAAGGCTAGGGGAGCCCTAGCCTGAGCCTAGGGGAGCCCTAGCCTAAAGCCTAGGGGTGCCCTAGCCTGAAGGCTAGGGGAGCCCTAGCCTGAGCCTAGGGGAGCCCTAGCCTAAAGCCTAGGGGTGCTCTAGCCTGAAGGCTAGGGGAGCCCTAGCCTGAGCCTAGGGGAGCCCTAGCCTAAAGCCTAGGGGTGCCCTAGCCTGAAGGCTAGGGGAGCCCTAGCCTGAGCCTAGGGGAGCCCTAGCCTAAAGCCTAGGGGTGCCCTAGCCTGAAGGCTAGGGGAGCCCTAGCCTGAGCCTAGGGGAGCCCTAGCCTAAAGCCTAGGGGTGCCCTAGCCTGAAGGCTAGGGGAGCCCTAGCCTGAGCCTAGGGGAGCCCTAGCCTAAAGCCTAGGGGTGCCCTAGCCTGAAGGCTAGGGGAGCCCTAGCCTGAGCCTAGGGGAGCCCTAGCGTAAAGCCTAGGGGTGCCCTAGCCTGAAGGCTAGGGGAGCCCTAGCCTGAGCCTAGGGGAGCCCTAGCCTAAAGCCTAGGGGTGCCCTAGCCTGAAGGCTAGGGGAGCCCTAGCCTGAGCCTAGGGGAGCCCTAGCCTAAAGCCTAGGGGTGCCCTAGCCTGAAGGCTAGGGGAGCCCTAGCCTGAGCCTAGGGGAGCCCTAGCCTAAAGCCTAGGGGTGCCCTAGCCTGAAGGCTAGGGGAGCCCTAGCCTGAGCCTAGGGGAGCCTAAAGCCTAGGGGTGCCCTAGCCTGAAGGCTAGGGGAGCCCTAGCCTGAGCCTAGGGGAGCCTAAAGCCTAGGGGTGCCCTAGCCTGAAGGCTAGGGGAGCCCTAGCCTGAGCCTAGGGGAGCCTAAAGCCTAGGGGTGCGCTAGCCTGAAGGCTAGGGGAGCCCTAGCCTGAGCCTAGGGGAGCCCTAGCCTAAAGCCTAGGGGTGCCCTAGCCTGAAGGCTAGGGGAGCCCTAGCCTGAGCCTAGGGGAGCCTAAAACCTAGGGGTGCCCTAGCCTGAAGGCTAGGGGAGCCCTAGCCTGAGCCTAGGGGAGCCCTAGCCTAAAGCCTAGGGGTGCCCTAGCCTGAAGGCTAGGGGAGCCCTAGCCTGAGCCTAGGGGAGCCCTAGCCTAAAGCCTAGGGGTGCCCTAGCCTGAAGGCTAGGGGAGCCCTAGCCTGAGCCTAGGGGAGCCCTAGCCTAAAGCCTAGGGGTGCCCTAGCCTGAAGGCTAGGGGAGCCCTAGCCTGAGCCTAGGGGAGCCCTAGCCTAAAGCCTAGGGGTGCCCTAGCCTGAAGGCTAGGGGAGCCCTAGCCTGAGCCTAGGGGAGCCCTAGCCTAAAGCCTAGGGGTGCCCTAGCCTGAAGGCTAGGGGAGCCCTAGCCTGAGCCTAGGGGAGCCCTAGCCTAAAGCCTAGGGGTGCCCTAGCCTGAAGGCTAGGGGAGCCCTAGCCTGAGCCTAGGGGAGCCCTAGCCTAAAGCCTAGGGGTGCCCTAGCCTGAAGGCTAGGGGAGCCCTAGCCTGAGCCTAGGGGAGCCCTAGCCTAAAGCCTAGGGGTGCCCTAGCCTGAAGGCTAGGGGAGCCCTAGCCTGAGCCTAGGGGAGCCCTAGCCTAAAGCCTAGGGGTGCCCTAGCCTGAAGGCTAGGGGAGCCCTAGCCTGAGCCTAGGAGAGCCCTAGCCTAAAGCCTAGGGGTGCCCTAGCCTGAAGGCTAGGGGAGCCCTAGCCTGAGCCTAGGGGAGCCCTAGCCTAAAGCCTAGGGGTGCCCTAGCCTGAAGGCTAGGGGAGCCCTAGCCTGAGCCTAGGGGAGCCCTAGCCTAAAGCCTAGGGGTGCCCTAGCCTGAAGGCTAGGGGAGCCCTAGCCTGAGCCTAGGGGAGCCTAAAGCCTAGGGGTGCCCTAGCCTGAAGGCTAGGGGAGCCCTAGCCTGAGCCTAGGGGAGCCTAAAGCCTAGGGGTGCCCTAGCCTGAAGGCTAGGGGAGCCCTAGCCTGAGCCTAGGGGAGCCTAAAGCCTAGGGGTGCGCTAGCCTGAAGGCTAGGGGAGCCCTAGCCTGAGCCTAGGGGAGCCCTAGCCTAAAGCCTAGGGGTGCCCTAGCCTGAAGGCTAGGGGAGCCCTAGCCTGAGCCTAGGGGAGCCTAAAGCCTAGGGGTGCCCTAGCCTGAAGGCTAGGGGAGCCCTAGCCTGAGCCTAGGGGAGCCCTAGCCTAAAGCCTAGGGGTGCCCTAGCCTGAAGGCTAGGGGAGCCCTAGCCTGAGCCTAGGGGAGCCCTAGCCTAAAGCCTAGGGGTGCCCTAGCCTGAAGGCTAGGGGAGCCCTAGCCTGAGCCTAGGGGAGCCCTAGCCTAAAGCCTAGGGGTGCCCTAGCCTGAAGGCTAGGGGAGCCCTAGCCTGAGCCTAGGGGAGCCCTAGCCTAAAGCCTAGGGGTGCCCTAGCCTGAAGGCTAGGGGAGCCCTAGCCTGAGCCTAGGGGAGCCCTAGCCTAAAGCCTAGGGGTGCCCTAGCCTGAAGGCTAGGGGAGCCCTAGCCTGAGCCTAGGGGAGCCCTAGCCTAAAGCCTAGGGGTGCCCTAGCCTGAAGGCTAGGGGAGCCCTAGCCTGAGCCTAGGGCAGCCCTAGCCTAAAGCCTAGGGGTGCCCTAGCCTGAAGGCTAGGGGAGCCCTAGCCTGAGCCTAGGGGAGCCCTAGCCTAAAGCCTAGGGGTGCCCTAGCCTGAAGGCTAGGGGAGCCCTAGCCTGAGCCTAGGGGAGCCCTAGCCTAAAGCCTAGGGGTGCCCTAGCCTGAAGGCTAGGGGAGCCCTAGCCTGAGCCTAGGGGAGCCCTAGCCTAAAGCCTAGGGGTGCCCTAGCCTGAAGGCTAGGGGAGCCCTAGCCTGAGCCTAGGGGAGCCCTAGCCTAAAGCCTAGGGGTGCCCTAGCCTGAAGGCTAGGGGAGCCCTAGCCTGAGCCTAGGGGAGCCCTAGCCTAAAGCCTAGGGGTGCCCTAGCCTGAAGGCTAGGGGAGCCCTAGCCTGAGCCTAGGGGAGCCCTAGCCTAAAGCCTAGGGGTGCCCTAGCCTGAAGGCTAGGGGAGCCCTAGCCTGAGCCTAGGGCAGCCCTAGCCTAAAGCCTAGGGGTGCCCTAGCCTGAAGGCTAGGGGAGCCCTAGCCTGAGCCTAGGGGAGCCCTAGCCTAAAGCCTAGGGGTGCCCTAGCCTGAAGGCTAGGGGAGCCCTAGCCTGAGCCTAGGGGAGCCCTAGCCTAAAGCCTAGGGGTGCCCTAGCCTGAAGGCTAGGGGAGCCCTAGCCTGAGCCTAGGGGAGCCCTAGCCTAAAGCCTAGGGGTGCCCTAGCCTGAAGGCTAGGGGAGCCCTAGCCTGAGCCTAGGGGAGCCCTAGCCTAAAGCCTAGGGGTGCCCTAGCCTGAAGGCTAGGGGAGCCCTAGCCTGAGCCTAGGGGAGCCCTAGCCTAAAGCCTAGGGGTGCCCTAGCCTGAAGGCTAGGGGAGCCCTAGCCTGAGCCTAGGGGAGCCCTAGCCTAAAGCCTAGGGGTGCCCTAGCCTGAAGGCTAGGGGTGCCCTAGCCGGAAGCCTAGGGGAGCCCTAGCCCGAAGCCTAGGGGAGCCCTAGCCTGAAGGCTAGGGGTGCCCTAGCCGGAAGCCTAGGGGAGCCCTAGCCCGAAGCCTAGGGGAGCCCTAGCCTGAAGGCTAGGGGTGCCCTAGCCGGAAGCCTAGGGGAGCCCTAGCCGGAAGCCTAGGTGAGCCCTAGCCTGAAGGCTAGGAGTGTCCTAGCCGGAAGCCTAGGGGAGCCCTAGCCGGAAGCCTAGGGGAGCCCTAGCCTGAAGGCTAGGGGTGCCCTAGCCGGAAGCCTAGGGGAGCCCTAGCCGGAAGCCTAGGGGAGCCCTAGCCTGAAGGCTAGGGGTGCCCTAGCCGGAAGCCTAGGGGAGCCCTAGCCTGAAGGCTAGGGGTGCCCTAGCCGGAAGCCTAGGGGTTCCCTAGCCGGAAGCCTAGGGGAGCCCTAGCCGGAAGCCTAGGGGAGCCCTAGCCTGAAGGCTAGGGGTGCCCTAGCCGGAAGCCTAGGGGAGCCCTAGCCGGAAGCCTAGGGGAGCCCTAGCCTGAAGGCTAGGGGTGCCCTAGCCGAAACCCTAGGGGAGCCCTAGCCGGAAGCCTAGGGGAGCCCTAGCCTGAAGGCTAGGGGTGCCCTAGCCGGAAGGCTAGGGGAGCCCTAGCCGGAAGCCTAGGGGAGCCCTAGCCGGAAGCCAAGGGGAGCCCTAGCCTGAAGCCTAGGGGAGTCCTAGCCTGAAGGCTAGGGGTGCCCTAGCCGGAAGCCTAGGGGAGCCCTAGCCGGAAGCCTAGGGGAGCCCTAGCCTGAAGCCTAGGGGTGCCCTAGCCTGAAGGCTAGGGGAGCCCCAGCCTTAGCCTAGGGGAGCCCTAGCCTTAGCCTAGGGGAGCCCTACCCTGAAGCCTAGGGCTGCCCTAGCCTGAAGGCTAGGGGAGCCCTAGCCTTAGCCTAGGGGAGCCCTAGCCTGAAGCCTAGGGCTGCCCTAGCCTGAAGGCTAGGGGAGCCCTAGCCTTAGCCTAGGGGAGCCCTAGCCTGAAGCCTAGGGCTGCCCTAGCCTGAAGGCTAGGGGAGCCCTAGCCTTAGCCTAGGGGTGCCCTAGCCTGAAGCCTAGGGGTGCCCTAGCCGGAAGGCTAGGGGAGCCCTAGCCGGAAGCCTAGGGAAGCCCTAGCCTGAAGGCTAGGGGTGCCCTAGCCGGAAGGCTAGGGGAGCCCTAGCCGGAAGCCTAGGGGAGCCCTAGCCTGAAGGCTAGTGGTGCCCTAGCCGGAAGGCTAGGGGAGCCCTAGCCGGAAGCCTAGGGGAGCCTTAGCCTGCAGGCTAGGGGTGCCCTAGCCGGAAGGCTAGGGGAGTCCTAGCCGGAAGCCTAGGGGAGCCCTAGCCTGAAGCCTAGGGGAGCCCTAGCCTGAAGGCTAGGGGTGCCCTAGCCGGAAGCCTAGGGGAGCCCTAGCCCGAAGCCTAGGGGAGCCCTAGCCTGAAGGCTAGGGGTGCCCTAGCCGGAAGCCTAGGGGAGCCCTAGCCCGAAGCCTTGGGGAGCCCTAGCCTGAAGGCTAGGGGTGCCCAAGCCGGAAGCCTAGGGGACCCCTAGCCGGAAGCCTAGGTGAGCCCTAGCCTGAAGGCTAGGGGTGCCCTAGCCGGAAGCCTAGGGGAGCCCTAGCCGGAAGCCTAGAGGAGCCCTAGCCTGAAGGCTAGGGGTGCCCTAGCCGGAAGCCTAGGGGAGCCCTAGCCGGAAGCCTAGGGGAGCACTAGCCTGAAGGCTAGGGGTGCCCTAGCCGGAAGCCTAGGGGAGCCCT
Source organism: Tenrec ecaudatus (assembly GCF_050624435.1). NCBI lineage: Eukaryota > Metazoa > Chordata > Mammalia > Afrosoricida > Tenrecidae > Tenrec > Tenrec ecaudatus. The sequence goes on along the minus strand of NW_027458160.1, from coordinate 112,493 downwards.
AGCCTGAAGGCTAGGGGTGCCCTAGCCTGAAGCCTAGGGGTGCCCTAGCCGGAAGCCTAGGGGAGCCCTAGCCGGAAGCCTAGGGGAGCCCTAGCCTGAAGGCTAGGGGTGCCCAAGCCGGAAGCCTAAGGGAGCCCTAGCCGGAAGCCTAGGGGAGCCCTAGCCTGAAGGCTAGGGGTGCCCTAGCCGAAACCCTAGGGGAGCCCTAGCCGGAAGGCTAGGGGAGCCCTAGACGGAAGCCTAGGGGAGCCCTAGCCTGAAGCCTAGGGGTGCCCTAGCCGGAAGGCTAGGGGAGCCCTAGCCGAAAGCCTAGGGGAGCCCTAGACTGAAGCCTAGGGGTGCCCTAGCCGGAAGGCTAGGGGAGCCCTAGCCGGAAGCCTAGGGGAGCCCTAGCCTGAAGCCTAGGGGTGCCCTAGCCGGAAGGCTAGGGCAGCCCTAGCCTGAAGCCTAGGGGAGCCCTAGCCTGAAGCCTAGGGGAGCCCTAGGCTGAAGCCTAGGGGAGCCCTAGCCTGAAGCCTAGGGGTGCCCTAGCCTGAAGCCTAGGGGTGCCCTAGCCGGAAGGCTAGGGGAGCCCTCGCCTGAAGCCTAGGGGAGACCTAGCCTGAAGCCTAGGGGTGCCCTAGTCGGAAGGCTAGCGGAGCCCTAGCCTGAAGCCTAGGGGTGCCCTAGCCGGAAGGCTAGTGGAGCCCAAGCCTGAAGCCTAGGGGAGCCCTAGCCTGAAGCCTAGGGGTGCCCTAGCCGGAAGCCTAGGGGAGCCCAACCCGAAGCCTAGGGGAGCCCTAGCCTGAAGGCTAGGGGTGCCCTAGCCGGAAGCCTAGGGGAGCCCTAGCCGGAAGCCTAGGTGAGCCCTAGCCTGAAGGCTAGGGGTGCCCTAGCCGGAAGCCTAGGGGAGCCCTAGCCGGAAGCCTAGGGGAGCCCTAGCCTGAAGGCTAGGGGTGCCCTAGCCGGAAGCCTAGGGGAGCCCTAGCCGGAAGCCTAGGGGAGCCCTAGCCTGAAGGCTAGGGGTGCCCTAGCCGGAAGCCTAGGGGAGCCCTAGCCTGAAGGCTAGGGGTGCCCTAGCCGGAAGCCTAGGGGTGCCCTAGCCGGAAGCCTAGGGGAGCCCTAGCCGGAAGCCTAGGGGAGCCCTAGCCTGAAGGCTAGCGGTGCCCTAGCCGGAAACCTAGGGGAGCCCTAGCCGGAAGCCTAGGGGAGCCCTAGCCTTAGCCTAGGGGAGCCAAAAGCCTAGGGGAGCCCTAGCCTGAAGGCTAGGGGAGCCCTAGCCTTAGCCTAGGGGAGCCAAAAGCCTAGGAGAGCCCTAGCCTGAAGGCTAGGGGAGCCCTAGCCTTAGCCTAGGGGAGCCAAAAGCCTAGGGGAGCCCTAGCCTGAAGGCTAGGGGAGCCCTAGCCTTAGCCTAGGGTAGCCAAAAGCCGAGGGGAGCTCTAGCCTGAAGGCTAGGGGAGCCCTAGCCTTAGTCTAGGGGAGCCAAAGCCCAGGGGAGCCCTAGCCTGAAGGTTAGGGGAGCCCTAGCCGGAAGCCTAGCGGAGCCCTAGCCTGAAGGCTAGGGGTGACCTAGCCGGAAGGCTAGGGGAGCCCTAGCCGGAAGCCTAGGGGAGCCCTAGCCTGAAGGCTAGGGGTGACCTAGCCGGAAGGCTAGGGGAGCCCTAGCCGGAAGCCTAGGGGAGCCCTAGCCTGAAGGCTAGGGGTGCCCTAGCCGGAAGGCTAGGGGAGCCCTAGCCGGAAGCCTAGGAGAGCCCTAGCCTGAAGGCTAGGGGTGCCCTAGCCGGAAGACTAGGGGAGCCCTAGCCGGAAGCCTAGGGGAGCCCTAGACTGAAGGCTAGGGGAGCCCTAGCCGGAAGCCTAGGGGAGCCCTAGCCTGAAGCCTAGGGGTGCCCTAACCGGAAGGCTAGGGGAGCCCTAGCCGGAAGCCTAGGGGAGCCCTAGCCTGAAGCCTGGGGGTGCCCTAGCCGGAAGGCTAGGGGAGCCCTAGACGGAAGCCTAGGGGAGCCCTAGCCTGAAGCCTAGGGGTGCCCTAGCCGGAAGGCTAGGGGAGCCCTAGCCGAAAGCCTAGGGGAGCCCTAGACTGAAGCCTAGGGGTGCCCTAGCCTGAAGGCTAGGGGAGCCCTAGCCTGAGCCTAGGGGAGCCCTAGCCTAAAGCCTAGGGGTGCCCTAGCCTGAAGGCTAGGGGAGCCCTAGCCTGAGCCTAGGGGAGCCCTAGCCTAAAGCCTAGGGGTGCCCTAGCCTGAAGGCTAGGGGAGCCCTAGCCTGAGCCTAGGGGAGCCCTAGCCTAAAGCCTAGGGGTGCCCTAGCCTGAAGGCTAGGGGAGCCCTAGCCTGAGCCTAGGGGAGCCCTAGCCTAAAGCCTAGGGGTGCCCTAGCCTGAAGGCTAGGGGAGCCCTAGCCTGAGCCTAGGGCAGCCCTAGCCTAAAGCCTAGGGGTGCCCTAGCCTGAAGGCTAGGGGAGCCCTAGCCTGAGCCTAGGGGAGCCCTAGCCTAAAGCCTAGGGGTGCCCTAGCCTGAAGGCTAGGGGAGCCCTAGCCTGAGCCTAGGGGAGCCCTAGCCTAAAGCCTAGGGGTGCCCTAGCCTGAAGGCTAGGGGAGCCCTAGCCTGAGCCTAGGGGAGCCCTAGCCTAAAGCCTAGGGGTGCCCTAGCCTGAAGGCTAGGGGAGCCCTAGCCTGAGCCTAGGGGAGCCCTAGCCTAAAGCCTAGGGGTGCCCTAGCCTGAAGGCTAGGGGAGCCCTAGCCTGAGCCTAGGGGAGCCCTAGCCTAAAGCCTAGGGGTGCCCTAGCCTGAAGGCTAGGGGAGCCCTAGCCTGAGCCTAGGGGAGCCCTAGCCTAAAGCCTAGGGGTGCCCTAGCCTGAAGGCTAGGGGTGCCCTAGCCGGAAGCCTAGGGGAGCCCTAGCCCGAAGCCTAGGGGAGCCCTAGCCTGAAGGCTAGGGGTGCCCTAGCCGGAAGCCTAGGGGAGCCCTAGCCCGAAGCCTAGGGGAGCCCTAGCCTGAAGGCTAGGGGTGCCCTAGCCGGAAGCCTAGGGGAGCCCTAGCCGGAAGCCTAGGTGAGCCCTAGCCTGAAGGCTAGGAGTGTCCTAGCCGGAAGCCTAGGGGAGCCCTAGCCGGAAGCCTAGGGGAGCCCTAGCCTGAAGGCTAGGGGTGCCCTAGCCGGAAGCCTAGGGGAGCCCTAGCCGGAAGCCTAGGGGAGCCCTAGCCTGAAGGCTAGGGGTGCCCTAGCCGGAAGCCTAGGGGAGCCCTAGCCTGAAGGCTAGGGGTGCCCTAGCCGGAAGCCTAGGGGTTCCCTAGCCGGAAGCCTAGGGGAGCCCTAGCCGGAAGCCTAGGGGAGCCCTAGCCTGAAGGCTAGGGGTGCCCTAGCCGGAAGCCTAGGGGAGCCCTAGCCGGAAGCCTAGGGGAGCCCTAGCCTGAAGGCTAGGGGTGCCCTAGCCGAAACCCTAGGGGAGCCCTAGCCGGAAGCCTAGGGGAGCCCTAGCCTGAAGGCTAGGGGTGCCCTAGCCGGAAGGCTAGGGGAGCCCTAGCCGGAAGCCTAGGGGAGCCCTAGCCGGAAGCCAAGGGGAGCCCTAGCCTGAAGCCTAGGGGAGTCCTAGCCTGAAGGCTAGGGGTGCCCTAGCCGGAAGCCTAGGGGAGCCCTAGCCGGAAGCCTAGGGCCCTAGCCTGAAGCCTAGGGCTGCCCTAGCCTGAAGGCTAGGGGAGCCCTAGCCTTAGCCTAGGGGAGCCCTAGCCTGAAGCCTAGGGCTGCCCTAGCCTGAAGGCTAGGGGAGCCCTAGCCTTAGCCTAGGGGTGCCCTAGCCTGAAGCCTAGGGGTGCCCTAGCCGGAAGGCTAGGGGAGCCCTAGCCGGAAGCCTAGGGAAGCCCTAGCCTGAAGGCTAGGGGTGCCCTAGCCGGAAGGCTAGGGGAGCCCTAGCCGGAAGCCTAGGGGAGCCCTAGCCTGAAGGCTAGTGGTGCCCTAGCCGGAAGGCTAGGGGAGCCCTAGCCGGAAGCCTAGGGGAGCCTTAGCCTGCAGGCTAGGGGTGCCCTAGCCGGAAGGCTAGGGGAGTCCTAGCCGGAAGCCCAGGGGAGCCCTAGCCTGAAGCCTAGGGGAGCCCTAGCCTGAAGGCTAGGGGTGCCCTAGCCGGAAGCCTAGGGGAGCCCTAGCCCGAAGCCTAGGGAGCCCTAGCCTGAAGGCTAGGGGTGCCCTAGCCGGAAGCCTAGGGGAGCCCTAGCCCGAAGCCTTGGGGAGCCCTAGCCTGAAGGCTAGGGGTGCCCAAGCCGGAAGCCTAGGGGACCCCTAGCCGGAAGCCTAGGTGAGCCCTAGCCTGAAGGCTAGGGGTGCCCTAGCCGGAAGCCTAGGGGAGCCCTAGCCGGAAGCCTAGAGGAGCCCTAGCCTGAAGGCTAGGGGTGCCCTAGCCGGAAGCCTAGGGGAGCCCTAGCCGGAAGCCTAGGTGAGCACTAGCCTGAAGGCTAGGGGTGCCCTAGCCGGAAGCCTAGGGGAGCCCTAGCCTGAAGGCTAGGGGTGCCCTAGCCTGAAGCCTAGGGGTGCCCTAGCCGGAAGCCTAGGGGAGCCCTAGCCGGAAGCCTAGGGGAGCCCTAGCCTGAAGGCTAGGGGTGCCCAAGCCGGAAGCCTAAGGGAGCCCTAGCCGGAAGCCTAGGGGAGCCCTAGCCTGAAGGCTAGGGGTGCCCTAGCCGAAACCCTAGGGGAGCCCTAGCCGGAAGGCTAGGGGAGCCCTAGACGGAAGCCTAGGGGAGCCCTAGCCTGAAGCCTAGGGGTGCCCTAGCCGGAAGGCTAGGGGAGCCCTAGCCGAAAGCCTAGGGGAGCCCTAGACTGAAGCCTAGGGGTGCCCTAGCCGGAAGGCTAGGGGAGCCCTAGCCGGAAGCCTAGGGGAGCCCTAGCCTGAAGCCTAGGGGTGCCCTAGCCGGAAGGCTAGGGCAGCCCTAGCCTGAAGCCTAGGGGAGCCCTAGCCTGAAGCCTAGGGGAGCCCTAGGCTGAAGCCTAGGGGAGCCCTAGCCTGAAGCCTAGGGGTGCCCTAGCCTGAAGCCTAGGGGTGCCCTAGCCGGAAGGCTAGGGGAGCCCTCGCCTGAAGCCTAGGGGAGACCTAGCCTGAAGCCTAGGGGTGCCCTAGTCGGAAGGCTAGCGGAGCCCTAGCCTGAAGCCTAGGGGTGCCCTAGCCGGAAGGCTAGTGGAGCCCAAGCCTGAAGCCTAGGGGAGCCCTAGCCTGAAGCCTAGGGGTGCCCTAGCCGGAAGCCTAGGGGAGCCCAACCCGAAGCCTAGGGGAGCCCTAGCCTGAAGGCTAGGGGTGCCCTAGCCGGAAGCCTAGGGGAGCCCTAGCCGGAAGCCTAGGTGAGCCCTAGCCTGAAGGCTAGGGGTGCCCTAGCCGGAAGCCTAGGGGAGCCCTAGCCGGAAGCCTAGGGGATCCCTAGCCTGAAGGCTAGGGGTGCCCTAGCCGGAAGCCTAGGGGAGCCCTAGCCGGAAGCCTAGGGGAGCCCTAGCCTGAAGGCTAGGGGTGCCCTAGCCGGAAGCCTAGGGGAGCCCTAGCCTGAAGGCTAGGGGTGCCCTAGCCGGAAGCCTAGGGGTGCCCTAGCCGGAAGCCTAGGGGAGCCCTAGCCGGAAGCCTAGGGGAGCCCTAGCCTGAAGGCTAGCGGTGCCCTAGCCGGAAACCTAGGGGAGCCCTAGCCGGAAGCCTAGGGGAGCCCTAGCCTTAGCCTAGGGGAGCCAAAAGCCTAGGGGAGCCCTAGCCTGAAGGCTAGGGGAGCCCTAGCCTTAGCCTAGGGGAGCCAAAAGCCTAGGAGAGCCCTAGCCTGAAGGCTAGGGGAGCCCTAGCCTTAGCCTAGGGGAGCCAAAAGCCTAGGGGAGCCCTAGCCTGAAGGCTAGGGGAGCCCTAGCCTTAGCCTAGGGTAGCCAAAAGCCGAGGGGAGCTCTAGCCTGAAGGCTAGGGGAGCCCTAGCCTTAGTCTAGGGGAGCCAAAGCCCAGGGGAGCCCTAGCCTGAAGGTTAGGGGAGCCCTAGCCGGAAGCCTAGCGGAGCCCTAGCCTGAAGGCTAGGGGTGACCTAGCCGGAAGGCTAGGGGAGCCCTAGCCGGAAGCCTAGGGGAGCCCTAGCCTGAAGGCTAGGGGTGACCTAGCCGGAAGGCTAGGGGAGCCCTAGCCGGAAGCCTAGGGGAGCCCTAGCCTGAAGGCTAGGGGTGCCCTAGCCGGAAGGCTAGGGGAGCCCTAGCCGGAAGCCTAGGAGAGCCCTAGCCTGAAGGCTAGGGGTGCCCTAGCCGGAAGACTAGGGGAGCCCTAGCCGGAAGCCTAGGGGAGCCCTAGACTGAAGGCTAGGGGAGCCCTAGCCGGAAGCCTAGGGGAGCCCTAGCCTGAAGCCTAGGGGTGCCCTAACCGGAAGGCTAGGGGAGCCCTAGCCGGAAGCCTAGGGGAGCCCTAGCCTGAAGCCTGGGGGTGCCCTAGCCGGAAGGCTAGGGGAGCCCTAGACGGAAGCCTAGGGGAGCCCTAGCCTGAAGCCTAGGGGTGCCCTAGCCGGAAGGCTAGGGGAGCCCTAGCCGAAAGCCTAGGGGAGCCCTAGACTGAAGCCTAGGGGTGCCCTAGCCGGAAGGCTAGGGGAGCCCTAGCCGGAAGCCTAGGGGAGCCCTAGCCTGAAGCCTAGGGGTGCCCTAGCCGGAAGGCTAGGGCAGCCCTAGCCTGAAGCCTAGGGGAGCCCTAGCCTGAAGCCTAGGGGAGCCCTAGCCTGAAGCCTAGGGGAGCCCTAGCCTGAAGCGTAGGGGTGCCCTAGCCTGAAGCCTAGGGGTGCCCTAGCCGGAAGGCTAGGGGAGCCCTCGCCTGAAGCCTAGGGGAGACCTAGCCTGAAGCCTAGGGGTGCCCTAGTCGGAAGGCTAGCGGAGCCCTAGCCTGAAGCCTAGGGGTGCCCTAGCCGGAAGGCTAGTGGAGCCCAAGCCTGAAGCCTAGGGGAGCCCTAGCCTGAAGCCTAGGGGTGCCCTAGCCGGAAGCCTAGGGGAGCCCAACCCGAAGCCTAGGGGAGCCCTAGCCTGAAGGCTAGGGGTGCCCTAGCCGGAAGCCTAGGGGAGCCCTAGCCGGAAGCCTAGGTGAGCACTAGCCTGAAGGCTAGGGGTGCCCTAGCCGGAAGCCTAGGGGAGCCCTAGCCGGAAGCCTAGGGGAGCCCTAGCCTGAAGGCTAGGGGTGCCCTAGCCGGAAGCCTAGGGGAGCCCTAGCCAGAAGCCTAGGGGAGCCCTAGCCTGAAGGCTAGGGGTGCCCTAGCCGGAAGCCTAGGGGAGCCCTAGCCTGAAGGCTAGGGGTGCCCTAGCCGGAAGCCTAGGGGTGCCCTAGCCGGAAGCCTAGGGGAGCCCTAGCCGGAAGCCTAGGGGAGCCCTAGCCTGAAGGCTAGCGGTGCCCTAGCCGGAAGCCTAGGGGAGTTCTAGCCGGAAGCCTAGGGGAGCCCTAGCCTGAAGGCTAGGGGTGCACTACCCGAAACCCTAGGGGAGCCCTAGCCTTAGCCTAGGGGAGCCAAAAGCCTAGGGGAGCCCTAGCCTGAAGGCTAGGGGAGCCCTAGCCTTAGCCTAGGGGAGCCAAAAGCCTAGGGGAGCCCTAGCCTGAAGGCTAGGGGAGCCCTAGCCTTAGCCTAGGGGAGCCAAAAGCCTAGGAGAGCCCTAGCCTGAAGGCTAGGGGAGCCCTAGCCTTAGCCTAGGGGAGCCAAAAGCCTAGGGGAGCCCTAGCCTGAAGGCTAGGGGAGCCCTAACCTTAGCCTAGGGTAGCCAAAAGCCGAGGGGAGCTCTAGCCTGAAGGCTAGGGGAGCCCTAGCCTTAGTCTAGGGGAGCCAAAGCCCAGGGGAGCCCTAGCCTGAAGGTTAGGGGAGCCCTAGCCTTAGCCTAGGGGAGCCAAAAGCCCAGGGGAGCCCTAGCCTGAAGGCTAGGGGAGGCCTAGCCTTAGCCTAGGGGAGCCAAAAGCCCAGGGGAGCCCTAGCCTGAAGGCTAGGGGAGCCCTAGCCTTAGCCTAGGGGAGCCCAAAACCTAGGGGAGCCCTAGCCTGAAGGCTAGGGGAGCCCAGCCTTAGCCTAGGGGAGCTTAAAGCCTAGGGGAGCCCTAGCCTGAAGGCTAGGGGAGCCCTAGCCTTAGCCTAGGGGAGCCTAAAGCCTAGAGGAGCCTTAGCCTGAAGGCTAGGGGAGCCCTAGCCTTAGCCTAGGGGAGCCTAAAGCCTAGGGGAGCCCTAGCCTGAAGGCTAGGGGAGCCCTAGCCTTAGCCTAGGGGAGCCTAAAGCCTAGGGGAGCCCTTGCCTGAAGGCTAGGGGAGCCCTAGCCTTAGCCTAGGGGAGCCTAAAGCCTAGGGGAGCCCTAGCCTGAAGGCTAGGGGAGCCCTAGCCTGAAGGCTAGGGGAGCCCTAGCCTTAGCCTAGGGGAGCCTAAAGCCTAGGGGTGCCCTAGCCTGAAGGCTAGGGGAGTCCTAGCCTTAGCCTAGGGGAGCCTAAAGCCTAGGGGAGCCCTAGCCTGAAGGCTAGGGGAGCCCTAGCCTTAGCCTAGGGGAGCCTAAAGCCTAGGGGTGCCCTAGCCTGAAGGCTAGGGGAGCCCTAGCCTTAGCCTTGGGGAGCCTAAAGCCTAGGGGTGCCCTAGCCTGAAGGCTAGGGGAGCCCTAGCCTTAGCCTAGGGGAGCCTAAATCCTAGAGGTGCCCTAGCCTGAAGGCTAGGGGAGCCCTAGCCTTAGCCTAGGGGAGCCTAAAGCCTAGGGGTTCCCAAGCCTGAAGGCTAGGGGAGCCCTAGACTTAGCCTAGGGGAGCCTAAAGCCTAGGGGTGCCCTAGCCTGAAGGCTAGGGGAGCCCTAGCCTTAGCTTAGGGGAGCCTAAAGCCTAGGGGTGCCCTAGCCTGAAGGCTAGGGGAGCCCTAGCCTTAGCCTAGGGGAGCCCTAGCCTAAAGCCTAGGGGTGCCCTAGCCTGAAGGCTAGGGGAGCCCTAGTCTTAGCCTAGGGGAGCCTAAAGCCTAGGGGTGCCCTAGCCTGAAGGCTAGGGGAGCCCTAGCCTTAGCCTACGGGAGCCTTAGCCTAAAGCCTAGGGTGCCCTAGCCTGAAGGCTAGGGGAGCCCTAGCCTTAGCCTAGGGGAGCCCTAGCCTAAAGCCTAGGGGTGCCCTAGCCTGAAGGCTAGGGGAGCCCTAGCCTTAGCCTAGGGGAGCCTAAAGGCTAGTGGTGCCGTAGCCTGAAGGCTAGGGGAGCCCTAGCCTTAGCCTAGGGGAGCCCTAGCCTAAAGCCTAGGGGTGCCCTAGCCTGAAGGCTAGGGGAGCCCTAGCCTTAGCCTAGGGGAGCCCTAGGCTAAAGCCTAGGGGTGCCCTAGCCTGAAGGCTAGGGGAGCCCTAGCCTTAGCCTAGGGGAGCCTAAAGCCTAGGGGTGCCCTAGCCTGAAGGCTAGGGGAGCCCTAGCCTTAGCCTAGGGGAGCCTAAAGCGAAGGGGTGCCCTAGCCTGAAGGCTAGGGGAGCCCTAGCCTTAGCCTAGCGGATCCCTAGGCTAAAGCCTAGGGGTGCCCTAGCCTGAAGGCTAGGGGAGCCCTAGCCTTAGCCTAGTGGAGCCTAAAGCCTAGGGGTGCCCTAGCCTGAAGGCTAGGGGAGCCCTAGCCTTAGCCTAGGGGAGCCCTAGCCTAAAGCCTAGGGGTGCCCTAGCCTGAAGGCTAGGGGAGCCCTAGCCTTAGCCTAGGGGAGCCTAAAGCCTAGGGGTGCCCTAGCCTGAAGGCTAGGGGAGCCCTAGGCTTATCCTAGGGGAGCCTAAAGCCTAGGGGTGCCCTAGCCTGAAGGCTAGGGGAGCCCTAGCCTTAGCCTAGGGGAGCCCTAGCCTTAGCCTAGGGGAGCCTAAAGCCTAGGGGTGCCCTAGCCTGAAGGCTAGCGGAGCCCTAGCCTTAGCCTAGGGGAGCCTAAAGCCTAGGGGTGCCCTAGCCTGAAGGCTAGGGGAGCCCTAGCCTTAGCCTAGGGGAGCCTAAAGCCTAGGGGTGCCCTAGCCTGAAGGCTAGGGGAGCCCTAGCCTTAGCCTAGGGGAGCCTAAAGCCTAGGGGTGCCCTAGCCTGAAGGCTAGGGGAGCCCTAGCCTTAGCCTAGGGGAGCCTAAAGCCTAGGGGTGCCCTAGCCTGAAGGCTAGGGGAGCCCTAGCCTTAGCCTAGGGGAGCCTAAGTCCTAGGGGTGCCCTAGCCTGAAGGCTAGGGGAGCCCTAGCCTTAGCCCAGGGGAGCCCTAGCCTAAAGCCTAGGGGTGCCCTAGCCTGAAGGCTAGGGGAGCCCTGGCCTTAGCCTAGGGGAGCCTAAAGCCTAGGGGTGCCCTAGCCGGAAGGCTAGGGGAGCCCTGGCCTTAGCCTAGGGGAGCCTAAAGCCTAGGGGTGCCCTAGCCTGAAGGCTAGGGGAGCCCTGGCCTTAGCCTAGGGGAGCCTAAAGCCTAGGGGTGCCCTAGCCTGAAGGCTAGGGGAGCCCTGGCCTTAGCCTAGGGGAGCCTAAAGCCTAGGGGTGCCCTAGTCTGAAGGCTAGGGGAGCCCTGGCCTTAGCCTAGGGGAGCCTAAAGCCTAGGGGTGCCCTAGCCTGAAGGCTAGGGGAGCCCTGGCCTTAGCCTAGGGGAGCCCTAGCCTAAAGCCTAGGGTTGCCCTAGCCTGAAGGCTAGGGGAGCCCTGGCCTTAGCCTAGGGGAGCCCTAGCCTAAAGTCTAGGGGTGCCCTAGCCTGAAGGCTAGGGGAGCCCTGGCCTTAGCCTAGGGGAGCCCTAGCCTAAAGCCTAGGGGTGCCCTAGCCTGAAGGCTAGGGGAGCCCTGGCCTTAGCCTTGGGGAGCCCTAGCCTAAAGCCTAGGGGTGCCCTAGCCTGAAGGCTAGGGGAGCCCTGGCCTTAGCCTAGGGGAGCCCTAGCCTAAAGCCTAGGGGTGCCCTAGCCTGAAGGCTAGGGGAGCCCTGGCCTTAGCGTAGGGGAGCCCTAGCCTAAAGCCTAGGGGTGCCCTAGCCTGAAGGCTAGGGGAGCCCTGGCCTTAGCGTAGGGGAGCCCTAGCCTAAAGCCTAGGGGTGCCCTAGCCTGAAGGCTAGGGGAGCCCTGGCCTTAGCGTAGGGGAGCCCTAGCCTAAAGCCTAGGGGTGCCCTAGCCTGAAGGCTAGGGGAGCCCTGGCCTTAGCGTAGGGGAGCCCTAGCCTAAAGCCTAGGGGTGCCCTAGCCTGAAGGCTAGGGGAGCCCTGGCCTTAGCCTAGGGGAGCCCTAGCCTAAAGCCTAGGGGTGCCCTAGCCTGAAGGCTAGGGGAACCCTGGCCTTAGCCTAGGGGAGCCCTAGCCTAAAGCCTAGGGGTGCCCTAGCCTGAAGGCTAGGGGAGCCCTGGCTTTAGCCTAGGGGAGCCCTAGCCTAAAGCCTAGGGGTGCCCTTGCCTGAAGGCTAGGGGAGCCCTGGCCTTAGCCTAGGGGAGCCCTAGCCTAAAGCCTAGGGGTGCCCTAGCCTGAAGGCTAGGGGAGCCCTGGCCTTAGCGTATGGGAGCCCTAGCCTAAAGCCTAGGGGTGCCCTAGCCTGAAGGCTAGGGGAGCCCTGGCCTTAGCGTAGGGGAGCCCTAGCCTAAAGCCTAGGGGTGCCCTAGCCTGAAGGCTAGGGGAGCCCTGGCCTTAGCCTAGGGGAGCCCTAGCCTAAAGCCTAGGGGTGCCCTAGCCTGAAGGCTAGGGGAGCCCTGGCCTTAGCCTAGGGGAGCCCTAGCCTAAAGCCTAGGGGTGCCCTAGCCTGAAGGCTAGGGGAGCCCTGGCCTTAGCCTAGGGGAGCCCTAGCCTAAAGCCTAGGGGTGCCCTTGCCTGAAGGCTAGGGGAGCCCTGGCCTTAGCCTAGGGGAGCCCTAGCCTAAAGCCTAGGGGTGCCCTTGCCTGAAGGCTAGGGGAGCCCTGGCCTTAGCCTAGGGGAGCCCTAGCCTAAAGCCTAGGGGTGCCCTAGCCTGAAGGCTAGGGGAGCCCTGGCCTTAGCCTAGGGGAGCCCTAGCCTAAAGCCTAGGGATGCCCTAGCCTGAAGGCTAGGGGAGCCCTGGCCTTAGCCTAGGGGAGCCCTAGCCTAAAGCCTAGGGGTGCCCTAGCCTGAAGGCTAGGGGAGCCCTGGCCTTAGCCTAGGGGAGCCCTAGCCTAAAGCCTAGGGGTGCCCTAGCCTGAAGGCTAGGGGAGCCCTGGCCTTAGCCTAGGGGAGCCCTAGCCTAAAGCCTAGGGGTGCCCTAGCCTGAAGGCTAGGGGAGCCCTGGCCTTAGCCTAGGGGAGCCCTAGCCTAAAGCCTAGGGGTGCCCTAGCCTGAAGGCTAGGGGAGCCCTGGCCTTAGCCTAGGGGAGCCCTAGCCTAAAGCCTAGGGGTGCCCTAGCCTGAAGGCTAGGGGAGCCCTGGCCTTAGCCTAGGGGAGCCCTAGCCTAAAGCCTAGGGGTGCCCTAGCCTGAAGGCTAGGGGAGCCCTGGCCTTAGCCTAGGGGAGCCTAAAGCCTAGGGGTGCCCTAGCCTGAAAGCTAGGGGATCCCTGGCCTTAGCCTAGGGGAGCTTAAAGCCTAGGGGTGCCCTAGCCTGAAGGCTAGGGGAGCCCTGGCCTTAGCCTAGGGGAGCCTAAAGCCTAGGGGTGCCCTAGCCTGAAGGCTAGGGGAGCCCTGGCCTTAGCCTAGGGGAGCCTAAAGCCTAGGGGTGCCCTAGCCTGAAGGCTAGGGGTGCCCTGGCCTTAGCCTAGGGGAGCCTAAAGCCTAGGGGTGCCCTAGCCTGAAGGCTAGGGGAGCCCTGGCCTTAGCCTAGGGGAGCCCTAGCCTAAAGCCTAGGGGTGCCCTAGCCTGAAGGCTAGGGGAGCCCTGGCCTTAGCCTAGGGGAGCCCTAGCCTAAAGCCTAGGGGTGCCCTTGCCTGAAGGCTAGGGGAGCCCTGGCCTTAGCCTAGGGGAGCCCTAGCCTAAAGCCTAGGGGTGCCCTTGCCTGAAGGCTAGGGGAGCCCTGGCCTTAGCCTAGGGGAGCCCTAGCCTAAAGCCTAGGGGTGCCCTAGCCTGAAGGCTAGGGGAGCCCTGGCCTTAGCCTAGGGGAGCCCTAGCCTAAAGCCTAGGGATGCCCTAGCCTGAAGGCTAGGGGAGCCCTGGCCTTAGCCTAGGGGAGCCCTAGCCTAAAGCCTAGGGGTGCCCTAGCCTGAAGGCTAGGGGAGCCCTGGCCTTAGCCTAGGGGAGCCCTAGCCTAAAGCCTAGGGGTGCCCTAGCCTGAAGGCTAGGGGAGCCCTGGCCTTAGCCTAGGGGAGCCCTAGCCTAAAGCCTAGGGGTGCCCTAGCCTGAAGGCTAGGGGAGCCCTGGCCTTAGCCTAGGGGAGCCCTAGCCTAAAGCCTAGGGGTGCCCTAGCCTGAAGGCTAGGGGAGCCCTGGCCTTAGCCTAGGGGAGCCCTAGCCTAAAGCCTAGGGGTGCCCTAGCCTGAAGGCTAGGGGAGCCCTGGCCTTAGCCTAGGGGAGCCCTAGCCTAAAGCCTAGGGGTGCCCTAGCCTGAAGGCTAGGGGAGCCCTGGCCTTAGCCTAGGGGAGCCTAAAGCCTAGGGGTGCCCTAGCCTGAAAGCTAGGGGATCCCTGGCCTTAGCCTAGGGGAGCCTAAAGCCTAGGGGTGCCCTAGCCTGAAGGCTAGGGGAGCCCTGGCCTTAGCCTAGGGGAGCCTAAAGCCTAGGGGTGCCCTAGTCTGAAGGCTAGGGGAGCCCTGGCCTTAGCCTAGGGGAGCCTAAAGCCTAGGGGTGCCCTAGCCTGAAGGCTAGGGGTGCCCTGGCCTTAGCCTAGGGGAGCCTAAAGCCTAGGGGTGCCCTAGCCTGAAGGCTAGGGGAGCCCTGGTCTTAGCCTAGGGGAGCCTAAAGCCTAGGGGTGCCCTAGCCTGAAGGCTAGGGGAGCCCTGGTCTTAGCCTAGGGGAGCCTAATGCCTACGGGTGCCCTTGCCTGAAGGCTAGGGGAGCCCTAGCCTAAAGCCTAGGGGTGCCCTAGCCTGAAGCCTAGGGGAGCCCTAGCCTTAGCCTAGGGGAGCCCTAGCCTAAAGCCTAGGGGTGCCCTAGCCTGAAGGCTAGGGGAGCCCTAGCCTTAGCCTTGGGGAGCCCTAGCCTAAAGCCTAGGGGTGCCCTAGCCTGAAGGCTAGGGGAGCCCTAGCCTTAGCCTAGGGGAGCCCTAGCCTAAAGCCTAGGGGTGCCCTAGCCTGAAGGCTAGGGGAGCCCTAGCCTTAGGCTAGGGGAGCCCTAGCCTAAAGCCTAGGGGTGCCCTAGCCTGAAGGCTAGGGGAGCCCTAGCCTTAGCCTAGGGGAGCCCTAGCCTAAAGCCTAGGGGTGCCCTAGCCTGAAGGTTAGGGGAGCCCTAGCCTTAGCCTAGGGGAGCCCTAGCCTAAAGCCTAGGGGTGCCCTAGCCTGAAGGCTAGGGGAGCCCTAGCCTTAGCCTAGGGGAGCCCTAGCCTAAAGCCTAGGGGTGCCCTAGCCTGAAGGCTAGGGGAGCCCTAGCCTTAGCCTAGGGGAGCCCTAGCCTAAAGCCTAGGGGTGCCCTAGCCTGAAGGCTAGGGGAGCCCTAGCCTTAGCCTAGGGGAGCCCTAGCCTAAAGCCTAGGGGTGCCCTAGCCTGAAGGCTAGGGGAGCCCTAGCCTTAGCCTAGGGGTGCCCTAGCCTAAAGCCTAGGGGTGCCCTAGCCTGAAGGCTAGGGGAGCCCTAGCCTTAGCCTAGGGGAGCCCTAGCCTAAAGCCTAGGGGTGCCCTAGCCTGACGGCTAGGGGAGCCCTAGCCTTAGCCTAGGGGAGCCCTAGCCTAAAGCCTAGGGGTGCCCTAGCCTGAAGGCTAGGGGAGCCCTAGCCTTAGCCTAGGGGAGCCCTAGCCTAAAGCCTAGGGGTGCCCTAGCCTGAAGGCTAGGGGAGCCCTAGCCTTAGCCTAGGGGAGCCAAAGGCCTAGGGGAGCCCTAGCCTGAAGGCTAGGGGAGCCCTAGCCTTAGCCTAGGGGAGCCAAAAGCCTAGGGGAGCCCTAGCCTGAAGACTAGGGGAGCCCTAGCCTTAGCCTAGTGGAGCCAAAAGCCTAGGGGAGCCCTAGCCTGAAGGCTAGGGGAGCCCTAGCCTTAGCCTAGGGGAGCCAAAAGCCCAGGGGAGCTCTAGCCTGAAGGCTAGGGGAGCCCTAGCCTTAGCCTAGGGGAGCCAAAAGCCCAGGGGAGCTCTAGCCTGAAGGCTAGGGGAGCCCTAGCCTTAGCCTAGGGGAGCCCAAAGCCTAGGGGAGCCCTAGCCTGAAGGCTAGGGGAGCCCAGCCTTAGCCTAGGGGAGCCTAAAGCCTAGGGGAGCCCTAGCCTGAAGGCTAGGGGAGCCCTAGCCTTAGCCTAGGGGAGCCTAAAGCCTAGAGGAGCCCTAGCCTGAAGGCTAGGGGAGCCCTAGCCTTAGCCTAGTGGAGCCTAAAGCCTAGGGGTGCCCTAGCCTGAAGGCTAGGGGAGCCCTAGCCTTAGCCTAGGGGAGCCCTAGCCTAAAGCCTAGGGGTGCCCTAGCCTGAAGGCTAGGGGAGCCCTAGCCTTAGCCTAGGGGAGCCTAAAGCCTAGGGGTACCCTAGCCTGAAGGCTAGGGGAGCCCTAGCCTTAGCCTAGGGGAACCTAAAGCCTAGGGGTGCCCTAGCCTGACGGCTAGGGGAGCCCTAGCCTTAGCCTAGGGGAGCCCTAGCCTAAAGCCTAGGGGTGCCCTAGCCTGAAGGCTAGGGGAGCCCTAGCCTTAGCCTAGGGGAGCCAAAGGCCTAGGGGAGCCCTAGCCTGAAGGCTAGGGGAGACCTAGCCTTAGCCTAGGGGAGCCAAAAGCCTAGGGGAGCCCTAGCCTGAAGACTAGGGGAGCCCTAGCCTTAGCCTAGTGGAGCCAAAAGCCTAGGGGAGCCCTAGCCTGAAGGCTAGGGGAGCCCTAGCCTTAGCCTAGGGGAGCCAAAAGCCTAGGGGAGCCCTAGCCTGAAGGCTAGGGGAGCCCTAGCCTTAGCTTAGGGGAGCCAAAAGCCTAGGGGAGCCCTAGCCTGAAGGCTAGGGGAGCCCTAGCCTTAGCCTAGGGGAGCCAAAAGCCTAGGGGAGCCCTAGCCTGAAGGCTAGGGGAGCCCTAGCCTTAGCCTAGGGGAGCCAAAAGCCTAGGAGAGCCCTAGCCTGAAGGCTAGGGGAGCCCTAGCCTTAGCCTAGGGGAGCCAAAAGCCTAGGGGAGCCCTAGCCTGAAGGCTAGGGGAGCCCTAGCCTTAGCCTAGGGTAGCCAAAAGCCGAGGGGAGCTCTAGCCTGAAGGCTAGGGGAGCCCTAGCCTTAGTCTAGGGGAGCCAAAGCCCAGGGGAGCCCTAGCCTGAAGGTTAGGGGAGCCCTAGCCTTAGCCTAGGGGAGCCAAAAGCCCAGGGGAGCCCTAGCCTGAAGGCTAGGGGAGGCCTAGCCTTAGCCTAGGGGAGCCAAAAGCCCAGGGGAGCCCTAGCATGAAGGCTAGGGGAGCCCTAGCCTTAGCCTAGGGGAGCCCAAAGCCTAGGGGAGCCCTAGCCTGAAGGCTAGGGGAGCCCAGCCTTAGCCTAGGGGAGCTTAAAGCCTAGGGGAGCCCTAGCCTTAGCCTAGGGGAGCCTAAAGCCTAGAGGAGCCCTAGCCTGAAGGCTAGGGGAGCCCTAGCCTTAGCCTAGGGGAGCCTAAAGCCTAGGGGAGCCCTTGCCTGAAGGCTAGGGGAGCCCTAGCCTTAGCCTAGGGGAGCCTAAAGCCTAGGGGAGCCCTAGCCTGAAGGCTAGGGGAGCCCTAGCCTGAAGGCTAGGGGAGCCCTAGCCTTAGCCTAGGGGAGCCTAAAGCCTAGGGGTGCCCTAGCCTGAAGGCTAGGGGAGTCCTAGCCTTAGCCTAGGGGAGCCTAAAGCCTAGGGGAGCCCTAGCCTGAAGGCTAGGGGAGCCCTATCCTTAGCCTAGGGGAGCCTAAAGCCTAGGGGTGCCCTAGCCTGAAGGCTAGGGGAGCCCTAGCCTTAGCCTAGGGGAGCCTAAAGCCTAGGGGTGCCCTAGCCTGAAGGCTAGGGGAGCCCTAGCCTTAGCCTAGGGGAGCCTAAATCCTAGGGGTGCCCTAGCCTGAAGGCTAGGGGAGCCCTAGCCTTAGCCTAGGGGAGCCTAAAGCCTAGGGGTTCCCAAGCCTGAAGGCTAGGGGAGCCCTAGACTTAGCCTATGGGAGCCTAAAGCCTAGGGGTGCCCTAGCCTGAAGGCTAGGGGAGCCCTAGCCTTAGCTTAGGGGAGCCTAAAGCCTAGGGGTGCCCTAGCCTGAAGGCTAGGGGAGCCCTAGCCTTAGCCTAGGGGAGCCCTAGCCTAAAGCCTAGGGGTGCCCTAGCCTGAAGGCTAGGGGAGCCCTAGTCTTAGCCTAGGGGAGCCTAAAGCCTAGGGGTGCCCTAGCCTGAAGGCTAGGGGAGCCCTAGCCTTAGCCTACGGGAGCCTTAGCCTAAAGCCTAGGGGTGCCCTAGCCTGAAGGCTAGGGGAGCCCTAGCCTTAGCCTAGGGGAGCCTAAAGCCTAGGGGTGCCCTAGCCTGAAGGCTAGGGGAGCCCTAGCCTTAGCCTAGGGGAGCCCTAGCCTAAAGCCTAGGGGTGCCCTAGCCTGAAGGCTAGGGGAGCCCTAGCCTTAGCCTAGGGGAGCCTAAAGGCTAGTGGTGCCGTAGCCTGAAGGCTAGGGGAGCCCTAGCCTTAGCCTAGGGGAGCCCTAGCCTAAAGCCTAGGGGTGCCCTAGCCTGAAGGCTAGGGGAGCCCAAGCCTTAGCCTAGGGGAGCCTAAAGCCTATGGGTGCCCTAGCCTGAAGGCTAGGGGAGCCCTAGCCTTAGCCTAGGGGAGCCTAAAGCCTAGGGGTGCCCTAGCCTGAAGGCTAGGGGAGCCCTAGCCTTAGCCTAGGGGAGCCCTAGGCTAAAGCCTAGGGGTGCCCTAGCCTGAAGGCTAGGGGAGCCCTAGCCTTAGCCTAGGGGAGCCTAAAGCCTAGGGGTGCCCTAGCCTGAAGGCTAGGGGAGCCCTAGCCTTAGCCTAGGGGAGCCTAAAGCGTAGGGGTGCCCTAGCCTGAAGGCTAGGGGAGCCCTAGCCTTAGCCTAGCGGAGCCCTAGGCTAAAGCCTAGGGGTGCCCTAGCCTGAAGGCTAGGGGAGCCCTAGCCTTAGCCTAGGGGAGCCTAAAGCCTAGGGGTGCCCTAGCCTGAAGGCTAGGGGAGCCCTAGCCTTAGCCTAGGGGAGCCTAAAGCCTAGGGGTGCCCTAGCCTGAAGGCTAGGGGAGCCCTAGCCTTAGCCTAGGGGAGCCTAAAGCCTAGGGGTGCCCTAGCCTGAAGGCTAGGGGAGCCCTAGCCTTAGCCTAGGGGAGCCCTAGCCTTAGCCTAGGGGAGCCTAAAGCCTAGGGGTGCCCTAGCCTGAAGGCTAGCGGAGCCCTAGCCTTAGCCTAGGGGAGCCTAAAGCCTAGGGGTGCCCTAGCCTGAAGGCTAGGGGAGCCCTAGCCTTAGCCTAGGGGAGCCTAAAGCCTAGGGGTGCCCTAGCCTGAAGGCTAGGGGAGCCCTAGCCTTAGCCTAGGGGAGCCTAAAGCCTAGGGGTGCCCTAGCCTGAAGGCTAGGGGAACCCTAGCCTTAGCCTAGGGGAGCCTAAAGCCTAGGGGTGCCCTAGCCTGAAGGCTAGGGGAGCCCTAGCCTTAGCCTAGGGGAGCCTAAATCCTAGGGGTGCCCTAGCCTGAAGGCTAGGGGAGCCCTAGCCTTAGCCCAGGGGAGCCCTAGCCTAAAGCCTAGGGGTGCCCTAGCCTGAAGGCTAGGGGAGCCCTGGCCTTAGCCTAGGGGAGCCTAAAGCCTAGGGGTGCCCTAGCCTGAAGGCTAGGGGAGCCCTGGCCTTAGCCTAGGGGAGCCTAAAGCCTAGGGGTGCCCTAACCTGAAGGCTAGGGGAGCCCTGGCCTTAGCCTAGGGGAGCCTAAAGCCTAGGGGTGCCCTAGCCTGAAGGCTAGGGGAGCCCTGGCCTTAGCCTAGGGGAGCCTAAAGCCTAGGGGTGCCCTAGCCTGAAGGCTAAGGGAGCCCTGGCCTTAGCCTAGGGGAGCCTAAGCCTAGGGGTGCCCTAGCCTGAAGGCTAGGGGAGCCCTGGCCTTAGCCTAGGGGCGACCTAGCCTAAAGCCTAGGGGTACCCTAGCCTGAAGGCTAGGGGAGCCCTGGCCTTAGCCTAGGGGAGCCCTAGCCTAAAGCCTAGGGGTGCCCTAGCCTGAAGGCTAGGGGAGCCCTGGCCTTAGCCTAGGGGAGCCCTAGCCTAAAGCCTAGGGGTGCCCTAGCCTGAAGGCTAGGGGAGCCCTGGCCTTAGCGTAGGGGAGCCCTAGCCTAAAGCCTAGGGGTGCCCTAGCCTGAAGGCTAGGGGAGCCCTGGCCTTAGCGTAGGGGAGCCCTAGCCTAAAGCCTAGGGGTGCCCTAGCCTGAAGGCTAGGGGAGCCCTGGCCTTAGCGTAGGGGAGCCCTAGCCTAAAGCCTAGGGGTGCCCTAGCCTGAAGGCTAGGGGAGCCCTGGCCTTAGCCTAGGGGAGACCTAGCCTAAAGCCTAGGGGTGCCCTAGCCTGAAGGCTAGGGGAGCCCTGGCCTTAGCCTAGGGGAGCCCTAGCCTAAAGCCTAGGTGTGCCCTAGCCTGAAGGCTAGGGGAACCCTGGCCTTAGCCTAGGGGAGCCCTAGCCTAAAGCCTAGAGGTGCCCTAGCCTGAAGGCTAGGGGAGCCCTGGCCTTAGCCTAGGGGAGCCCTAGCCTAAAGCCTAGGGGTGCCCTTGCCTGAAGGCTAGGGGAGCCCTGGCCTTAGCCTAGGGGAGCCCTAGCCTAAAGCCTAGGGGTGCCCTAGCCTGAAGGCTAGGGGAGCCCTGGCCTTAGCGTAGGGGAGCCCTAGCCTAAAGCCTAGGGGTGCCCTAGCCTGAAGGCTAGGGGAGCCCTGGCCTTAGCGTAGGGGAGCCCTAGCCTAAAGCCTAGGGGTGCCCTAGCCTGAAGGCTAGGGGAGCCCTGGCCTTAGCCTAGGGGAGCCCTAGCCTAAAGCCTAGGGGTGCCCTAGCCTGAAGGCTAGGGGAGCCCTGGCCTTAGCCTAGGGGAGCCCTAGCCTAAAGCCTAGGGGTGCCCTAGCCTGAAGGCTAGGGGAGCCCTGGCCTTAGCCTAGGGGAGCCCTAGCCTAAAGCCTAGGGGTGCCCTTGCCTGAAGGCTAGGGGAGCCCTGGCCTTAGCCTAGGGGAGCCCTAGCCTAAAGCCTAGGGGTGCCCTTGCCTGAAGGCTAGGGGAGCCCTGGCCTTAGCCTAGGGGAGCCCTAGCCTAAAGCCTAGGGGTGCCCTAGCCTGAAGGCTAGGGGAGCCCTGGCCTTAGCCTAGGGGAGCCCTAGCCTAAAGCCTAGGGATGCCCTAGCCTGAAGGCTACGGGAGCCCTGGCCTTAGCCTAGGGGAGCCCTAGCCTAAAGCCTAGGGATGCCCTAGCCTGAAGGCTAGGGGAGCCCTGGCCTTAGCCTAGGGGAGCCCTAGCCTAAAGCCTAGGGGTGCCCTAGCCTGAAGGCTAGGGGAGCCCTGGCCTTAGCCTAGGGGAGCCCTAGCCTAAAGCCTAGGGGTGCCCTAGCCTGAAGGCTAGGGGAGCCCTGGCCTTAGCCTAGGGGAGCCCTAGCCTAAAGCCTAGTGGTGCCCTAGCCTGAAGGCTAGGGGAGCACTGGCCTTAGCCTAGGGGAGCCCTAGCCTAAAGCCTAGGGGTGCCCTAGCCTGAAGGCTAGGGGAGCCCTGGCCTTAGCCTAGGGGAGCCCTAGCCTAAAGCCTAGGGGTGCCCTAGCCTGAAGGCTAGGGGAGCCCTGGCCTTAGCCTAGGGGAGCCTAAAGCCTAGGGGTGCCCTAGCCTGAAGGCTAGGGGATCCCTGGCCTTAGCCTAGGGGAGCCTAAAGCCTAGGGGTGCCCTAGCCTGAAGGCTAGGGGAGCCCTGGCCTTAGCCTAGGGGAGCCTAAAGCCTAGGGGTGCCCTAGCCTGAAGGCTAGGGGAGCCCTGGCCTTAGCCTAGGGGAGCCTAAAGCCTAGGGGTGCCCTAGCCTGAAGGCTAGGGGTGCCCTGGCCTTAGCCTAGGGGAGCCTAAAGCCTAGGGGTGCCCTAGCCTGAAGGCTAGGGGAGCCCTGGTCTTAGCCTAGGGGAGCCTAAAGCCTAGGGGTGCCCTAGCCTGAAGGCTAGGGGAGCCCTAGCCTTAGCCTAGGGGAGCCTAAAGCCTAGGGGTGCCCTTGCCTGAAGGCTAGGGGAGCCCTAGCCTTAGCCTAGGGGAGCCCTAGCCTAAAGCCTAGGGGTGCCCTAGCCTGAAGGCTAGGGGAGCCCTAGCCTTAGCCTAGGGGAGCCCTAGCCTAAAGCCTAGGGGTGCCCTAGCCTGAAGGCTAGGGGAGCCCTAGCCTTAGGCTAGGGGAGCCCTAGCCTAAAGCCTAGGGGTGCCCTAGCCTGAAGGCTAGGGGAGCCCTAGCCTTAGCCTAGGGGAGCCTAAAGCCTAGGGGTGCCCTAGCCTGAAGGCTAGGGGAGCCCTGGCTTTAGCCTAGGGGAGCCTAAAGCCTAGGGGTGCCCTAGCCTGAAGGCTAGGGGAGCCCTGGCCTTAGCCTAGGGGAGCCTAAAGCCTAGGGGTGCCCTAGCCTGAAGGCTAGGGGTGCCCTGGCCTTAGCCTAGGGGAGCCTAAAGCCTAGGGGTGCCCTAGCCTGAAGGCTAGGGGAGCCCTGGTCTTAGCCTAGGGGAGCCTAAAGCCTAGGGGTGCCCTAGCCTGAAGGCTAGGGGAGACCTAGCCTTAGCCTAGGGGAGCCTAAAGCCTAGGGGTGCCCTTGCCTGAAGGCTAGGGGAGCCCTAGCCTTAGCCTAGGGGAGCCCTAGCCTAAAGCCTAGGGGTGCCCTAGCCTGAAGGCTAGGGGAGCCCTAGCCTTAGCCTAGGGGAGCCCTAGCCTAAAGCCTAGGGGTGCCCTAGCCTGAAGGCTAGGGGAGCCCTAGCCTTAGGCTAGGGGAGCCCTAGCCTAAAGCCTAGGGGTGCCCTAGCCTGAAGGCTAGGGGAGCCCTAGCCTTAGCCTAGGGGAGCCCTAGCCTAAAGCCTAGGGGTGCCCTAGCCTGAAGGTTAGGGGAGCCCTAGCCTTAGCCTAGGGGAGCCCTAGCCTAAAGCCTAGGGGTGCCCTAGCCTGAAGGCTAGGGGAGCCCTAGCCTTAGCCTAGGGGAGCCCTAGCCTAAAGCCTAGGGGTGCCCTAGCCTGAAGGCTAGGGGAGCCCTAGCCTTAGCCTAGGGGAGCCCTAGCCTAAAGCCTAGGGGTGCCCTAGCCTGAAGGCTAGGGGAGCCCTAGCCTTAGCCTAGGGGAGCCCTAGCCTAAAGCCTAGGGGTGCCCTAGCCTGAAGGCTAGGGGAGCCCTAGCCTTAGCCTAGGGGTGCCCTAGCCTAAAGCCTAGGGGTGCCCTAGCCTGAAGGCTAGGGGAGCCCTAGCCTTAGCCTAGGGGAGCCCTAGCCTAAAGCCTAGGGGTGCCCTAGCCTGAAGGCTAGGGGAGCCCTAGCCTTAGCCTAGGGGAGCCCTAGCCTAAAGCCTAGGGGTGCCCTAGCCTGAAGGCTAGGGGAGCCCTAGCCTTAGCCTAGGGGAGCCCTAGCCTAAAGCCTAGGGGTGCCCTAGCCTGAAGGCTAGGGGAGCCCTAGCCTTAGCCTAGGGGAGCCCTAGCCTAAAGCCTAGGGGTGCCCTAGCCTGAAGGCTATGGGAGCCCTAGCCTTAGCCTAGGGGAACCTAAAGCCTAGGGGTGCCCTAGCCTGACGGCTAGGGGAGCCCTAGCCTTAGCCTAGGGGAGCCCTAGCCTAAAGCCTAGGGGTGCCCTAGCCTGAAGGCTAGGGGAGCCCTAGCCTTAGCCTAGGGGAGCCAAAAGCCTAGGGGAGCCCTAGCCTGAAGGCTAGGGGAGCCCTAGCCTTAGCCTAGGGGAGCCAAAAGCCTAGGGGAGCCCTAGCCTGAACACTAGGGGAGCCCTAGCCTTAGCCTAGTGGAGCCAAAAGCCTAGGGGAGCCCTAGCCTGAAGGCTAGGGGAGCCCTAGCCTTAGCCTAGGGGAGCCAAAAGCCTAGGGGAGCCCTAGCCTGAAGGCTAGGGGAGCCCTAGCCTTAGCCTAGGGGAGCCAAAAGCCTAGGGGAGCCCTAGCCTGAAGGCTAGGGGAGCCCTAGCCTTAGCCTAGAGGAGCCAAAAGCCTAGGGGAGCCCTAGCCTGAAGGCTAGGGGAGCCCTAGCCTTAGCCTAGGGGAGCCAAAAGCCTAGGAGAGCCCTAGCCTGAAGGCTAGGGGAGCCCTAGCCTTAGCCTAGGGGAGCCAAAAGCCTAGGGGAGCCCTAGCCTGAAGGCTAGGGGAGCCCTAGCCTTAGCCTAGGGTAGCCAAAAGCCGAGGGGAGCTCTAGCCTGAAGGCTAGGGGAGCCCTAGCCTTAGTCTAGGGGAGCCAAAGCCCAGGGGAGCCCTAGCCTGAAGGTTAGGGGAGCCCTAGCCTTAGCCTAGGGGAGCCAAAAGCCCAGGGGAGCCCTAGCCTGAAGGCTAGGGGAGGCCTAGCCTTAGCCTAGGGGAGCCAAAAGCCCAGGGGAGCTCTAGCCTGAAGGCTAGGGGAGCCCTAGCCTTAGCCTAGGGGAGCCCAAAGCCTAGGGGAGCCCTAGCCTGAAGGCTAGGGGAGCCCAGCCTTAGCCTAGGGGAGCCTAAAGCCTAGGGGAGCCCTAGTCTGAAGGCTAGGGGAGCCCTAGCCTTAGCCTAGGGGAGCCTAAAGCCTAGAGGTGCCCTAGCCTGAAGGCTAGGGGAGCCCTAGCCTTAGCCTAGGGGAGCCCTAGCCTAAAGCCTAGGGGTGCCCTAGCCTGAAGGCTAGGGGAGCCCTAGCCTTAGCCTAGGGGAGCCTAAAGCCTAGGGGTACCCTAGCCTGAAGGCTAGGGGAGCCCTAGCCTTAGCCTAGGGGAACCTAAAGCCTAGGGTTGCCCTAGCCTGACGGCTAGGGGAGCCCTAGCCTTAGCCTAGGGGAGCCCTAGCCTAAAGCCTAGGGTTGCCCTAGCCTGAAGGCTAGGGGAGCCCTAGCCTTAGCCTAGGGGAGCCAAAGGTCTAGGGGAGCCCTAGCCTGAAGGCTAGGGGAGCCCTAGCCTTAGCCTAGGGGAGCCAAAAGCCTAGGGGAGCCCTAGCCTGAAGACTAGGGGAGCCCTAGCCTTAGCCTAGTGGAGCCAAAAGCCTAGGGGAGCCCTAGCCTGAAGGCTAGGGGAGCCCTAGCCTTAGCCTAGGGGAGCCAAAAGCCTAGGGGAGCCCTAGCCTGAAGGCTAGGGGAGCCCTAGCCTTAGCCTAGGGGAGCCAAAAGCCTAGGGGAGCCCTAGCCTGAAGGCTAGGGGAGCCCTAGCCTTAGCCTAGGGGAGCCAAAAGCCTAGGGGAGCCCTAGCCTGAAGGCTAGGGGAGCCCTAGCCTTAGCCTAGGGGAGCCAAAAGCCTAGGAGAGCCCTAGCCTGAAGGCTAGGGGAGCCCTAGCCTTAGCCTAGGGGAGCCAAAAGCCTAGGGGAGCCCTAGCCTGAAGGCTAGGGGAGCCCTAGCCTTAGCCTAGGGGAGCCTAAAGCCTAGGGGTGCCCTAGCCTGAAGGCTAGGGGAGCCCTAGCCTTAGCCTAGGGGAGCCTAAAGCCTAGGGGTGCCCTAGCCTGAAGGCTAGGGGAGCCCTAGCCTTAGCCTAGGGGAGCCTAAAGCCTAGGGGTGCCCTAGCCTGAAGGCTACGGGAGCCCTAGTCTTAGCCTAGGGGAGCCTAAAGCCTAGGGGTGCCCTAGCCTGAAGGCTAGGGGAGCCCTAGCCTTAGCCTACGGGAGCCTTAGCCTAAAGCCTAGGGGTGCCCTAGCCTGAAGGCTAGGGGAGCCCTAGCCTTAGCCTAGGGGAGCCTAAAGCCTAGGGGTGCCCTAGCCTGAAGGCTAGGGGAGCCCTAGCCTTAGCCTAGGGGAGCCCTAGCCTAAAGCTTGGGGTGCCCTAGCCTGAAGGCTAGGGGAGCCCTAGCCTTAGCCTAGGGGAGCCTAAAGGCTAGTGGTGCCGTAGCCTGAAGGCTAGGGGAGCCCTAGCCTTAGCCTAGGGGAGCCCTAGCCTAAAGCCTAGGGGTGCCCTAGCCTGAAGGCTAGGGGAGCCCTAGCCTTAGCCTAGGGGAGCCTAAAGCCTAGGGGTGCCCTAGACTGAAGGCTAGGGGAGCCCTAGCCTTAGCCTAGGGGAGCCTAAAGCCTAGGGGTGCCCTAGCCTGAAGGCTAGGGGAGCCCTAGCCTTAGCCTAGGGGAGCCCTAGGCTAAAGCCTAGGGGTGCCCTAGCCTGAAGGCTAGGGGAGCCCTAGCCTTAGCCTAGGGGAGCCTAAAGCCTAGGGGTGCCCTAGCCTGAAGGCTAGGGGAGCCCTAGCCTTAGCCTAGGGGAGCCTAAAGCGTAGGGGTGCCCTAGCCTGAAGGCTAGGGGAGCCCTAGCCTTAGCCTAGCGGAGCCCTAGGCTAAAGCCTAGGGGTGCCCTAGCCTGAAGGCTAGGGGAGCCCTAGCCTTAGCCTAGGGGAGCCTAAAGCCTAGGGGTGCCCTAGCCTGAAGGCTAGGGGAGCCCTAGCCTTAGCGTAGGGGAGCCCTAGCCTAAAGCCTAGGGGTGCCCTAGCCTGAAGGCTAGGGGAGCCCTAGCCTTAGCCTAGGGGAGCCTAAAGCCTAGGGGTGCCCTAGCCTGAAGGCTAGGGGAGCCCTAGCCTTAGCCTAGGGGAGCCTAAAGCCTAGGGGTGCCCTAGCCTGAAGGCTAGGGGAGCCCTAGCCTTAGCCTAGGGGAGCCCTAGCCTTAGCCTAGGGGAGCCTAAAGCCTAGGGGTGCCCTAGCCTGAAGGCTAGGGGAGCCCTAGCCTTAGCCTAGGGGAGCCTAAAGCCTAGGGGTGCCCTAGCCTGAAGGCTAGGGGAGCCCTAGCCTTAGCCTAGGGGAGCCTAAAGCCAAGGGGTGCCCTAGCATGAAGGCTAGGGGAGCCCTAGCCTTAGCCTAGGGGAGCCTAAAGCCTAGGGGTGCCCTAGCCTGAAGGCTAGGGGAGCCCTAGCCTTAGCCTAGGGGAGCCTAAAGCCTAGGGGTGCCCTAGCCTGAAGGCTAGGGGAGCCCTAGCCTTAGCCTAGGGGAGCCTAAAGCCTAGGGGTGCCCTAGCCTGAAGGCTAGGGGAGCCCTAGCCTTAGCCCAGGGGAGCCCTAGCCTAAAGCCTAGGGGTGCCCTAGCCTGAAGGCTAGGGGAGCCCTGGCCTTAGCCTAGGGGAGCCTAAAGCCTAGGGGTGCCCTAGCCTGAAGGCTAGGGGAGCCCTGGCCTTAGCCTAGGGGAGCCTAAAGCCTAGGGGTGCCCTAGCCTGAAGGCTAGGGGAGCCCTGGCCTTAGCCTAGGGGAGCCTAAAGCCTAGGGGTGCCCTAGCCTGAAGGCTAGGGGAGCCCTGGCCTTAGCCTAGGGGAGCCTAAAGCCTAGGGGTGCCCTAGCCTGAAGGCTAGGGGAGCCCTGGCCTTAGCCTAGGGGAGCCTAAAGCCTAGGGGTGCCCTAGCCTGAAGGCTAGGGGAGCCCTGGCCTTAGCCTAGGGGAGCCTAAAGCCTAGGGGTGCCCTAGCCTGAAGGCTAGGGGAGCCCTGGCCTTAGCCTAGGGGAGCCCTAGCCTAAAGCCTAGGGGTGCCCTAGCCTGAAGGCTAGGGGAGCCCTGGCCTTAGCCTAGGGGAGCCCTAGCCTAAAGCCTAGGGGTGCCCTAGCCTGAAGGCTAGGGGAGCCCTGGCCTTAGCCTAGGGGAGCCCTAGCCTAAAGCCTAGGGGTGCCCTAGCCTGAAGGCTAGGGGAGCCCTGGCCTTAGCCTTGGGGAGCCCTAGCCTAAAGCCTAGGGGTGCCCTAGCCTGAAGGCTAGGGGAGCCCTGGCCTTAGCCTTGGGGAGCCCTAGCCTAAAGCCTAGGGGTGCCCTAGCCTGAAGGCTAGGGGAGCCCTGGCCTTAGCCTAGGGGAGCCCTAGCCTAAAGCCTAGGGGTGCCCTAGCCTGAAGGCTAGGGGAGCCCTGGCCTTAGCGTAGGGGAGCCCTAGCCTAAAGCCTAGGGGTGCCCTAGCCTGAAGGCTAGGGGAGCCCTGGCCTTAGCGTAGGGGAGCCCTAGCCTAAAGCCTAGGGGTGCCCTAGCCTGAAGGCTAGGGGAGCCCTGGCCTTAGCGTAGGGGAGCCCTAGCCTAAAGCCTAGGGGTGCCCTAGCCTGAAGGCTAGGGGAGCCCTGGCCTTAGCGTAGGGGAGCCCTAGCCTAAAGCCTAGGGGTGCCCTAGCCTGAAGGCTAGGGGAGCCCTGGCCTTAGCCTAGGGGAGCCCTAGCCTAAAGCCTAGGGGTGCCCTAGCCTGAAGGCTAGGGGAGCCCTGGCCTTAGCCTAGGGGAGCCCTAGCCTAAAGCCTAGGGGTGCCCTAGCCTGAAGGCTAGGGGAGCCCTGGCCTTAGCCTAGGGGAGCCCTAGCCTAAAGCCTAGGGGTGCCCTTGCCTGATGGCTAGGGGAGCCCTGGCCTTAGCCTAGGGGAGCCCTAGCCTAAAGCCTAGGGGTGCCCTAGCCTGAAGGCTAGGGGAGCCCTGGCCTTAGCGTAGGGGAGCCCTAGCCTAAAGCCTAGGGGTGCCCTAGCCTGAAGGCTAGGGGAGCCCTGGCCTTAGCGTAGGGGAGCCCTAGCCTAAAGCCTAGGGGTGCCCTAGCCTGAAGGCTAGGGGAGCCCTGGCCTTAGCCTAGGGGAGCCCTAGCCTAAAGCCTAGGGGTGCCCTAGCCTGAAGGCTAGGGGAGCCCTGGCCTTAGCCTAGGGGAGCCTAAAGCCTAGGGGTGCCCTAGCCTGAAGGCTAGGGGATCCCTGGCCTTAGCCTAGGGGAGCCTAAAGCCTAGGGGTGCCCTAGCCTGAAGGCTAGGGGAGCCCTGGCCTTAGCCTAGGGGAGCCTAAAGCCTAGGGGTGCCCTAGCCTGAAGGCTAGGGGAGCCCTGGCCTTAGCCTAGGGGAGCCTAAAGCCTAGGGGTGCCCTAGCCTGAAGGCTAGGGGTGCCCTGGCCTTAGCCTAGGGGAGCCTAAAGCCTAGGGGTGCCCTAGCCTGAAGGCTAGGGGAGCCCTGGTCTTAGCCAAGGGAGCCTAAAGCCTAGGGGTGCCCTAGCCTGAAGGCTAGGGGAGCCCTAGCCTTAGCCTAGGGGAGCCTAAAGCCTAGGGGTGCCCTTTCTGAAGGCTAGGGGAGCCCTAGCCTAAAGCCTAGGGGTGCCCTAGCCTGAAGCCTAGGGGAGCCCTAGCCTTAGCCTAGGGGAGCCCTAGCCTAAAGCCTAGGGGTGCCCTAGCCTGAAGGTTAGGGGAGCCCTAGCCTTAGCCTAGGGGTGCCCTAGCCTGAAGGCTAGGGGAGCCCTAGCCTTAGGCTAGGGGAGCCCTAGCCTAAAGCCTAGGGGTGCCCTAGCCTGAAGGCTAGGGGAGCCCTAGCCTTAGCCTAGGGGAGCCCTAGCCTAAAGCCTAGGGGTGCCCTAGCCTGAAGGTTAGGGGAGCCCTAGCCTTAGCCTAGGGGAGCCCTAGCCTAAAGCCTAGGGGTGCCCTAGCCTGAAGGCTAGGGGAGCCCTAGCCTTAGCCTAGGGGAGCCCTAGCCTAAAGCCTAGGGGTGCCCTAGCCTGAAGGCTAGGGGAGCCCTAGCCTTAGCCTAGGGGAGCCCTAGCCTAAAGCCTAGGGGTGCCCTAGCCTGAAGGCTAGGGGAGCCCTAGCCTTAGCCTAGGGGAGCCCTAGCCTAAAGCCTAGGGGTGCCCTAGCCTGAAGGCTAGGGGAGCCCTAGCCTTAGCCTAGGGGTGCCCTAGCCTAAAGCCTAGGGGTGCCCTAGCCTGAAGGCTAGGGGAGCCCTAGCCTTAGCCTAGGGGAGCCCTAGCCTAAAGCCTAGGGGTGCCCTAGCCTGAAGGCTAGGGGAGCCCTAGCCTTAGCCTAGGGGAGCCCTAGCCTAAAGCCTAGGGGTGCCCTAGCCTGAAGGCTAGGGGAGCCCTAGCCTTAGCCTAGGGGAGCCCTAGCCTAAAGCCTAGGGGTGCCCTAGCCTGAAGGCTAGGGGAGCCCTAGCCTTAGCCTAGGGGAGCCCTAGCCTAAAGCCTAGGGGTGCCCTAGCCTGAAGGCTAGGGGAGCCCTAGCCTTAGCCTAGGGGAACCTAAAGCCTAGGGGTGCCCTAGCCTGACGGCTAGGGGAGCCCTAGCCTTAGCCTAGGGGAGCCCTAGCCTAAAGCCTAGGGGTGCCCTAGCCTGAAGGCTAGGGGAGCCCTAGCCTTAGCCTAGGGGAGCCAAAGGCCTAGGGGAGCCCTAGCCTGAAGGCTAGGGGAGCCCTAGCCTTAGCCTAGGGAAGCCAAAAGCCTAGGGGAGCCCTAGCCTGAAGACTAGGGGAGCCCTAGCCTTAGCCTAGTGGAGCCAAAAGCCTAGGGGAGCCCTAGCCTGAAGGCTAGGGGAGCCCTAGCCTTAGCCTAGGGGAGCCAAAAGCCTAGGGGAGCCCTAGCCTGAAGGCTAGGGGAGCCCTAGCCTTAGCCTAGGGGAGCCCTAGCCTGAAGGCTAGGGGAGCCCTAGCCTTAGCCTAGGGGAGCCCTAGCCTGAAGGCTAGGGGAGCCCTAGCCTTAGCCTAGAGGAGCCAAAAGCCTAGGGGAGCCCTAGCCTGAAGGCTAGGGGAGCCCTAGCCTTAGCCTAGGGGAGCCAAAAGCCTAGGAGAGCCCTAGCCTGAAGGCTAGGGGAGCCCTAACCTTAGCCTAGGGGAGCCAAAAGCCTAGGGGAGCCCTAGCCTGAAGGCTAGGGGAGCCCTAGCCTTAGCCTAGGGTAGCCAAAAGCCGAGGGGAGCTCTAGCCTGAAGGCTAGGGGAGCCCTAGCCTTAGTCTAGGGGAGCCAAAGCCCAGGGGAGCCCTAGCCTGAAGGTTAGGGGAGCCCTAGCCTTAGCCTAGGGGAGCCAAAAGCCCAGGGGAGCCCTAGCCTGAAGGCTAGGGGAGGCCTAGCCTTAGCCTAGGGGAGCCAAAAGCCCAGGGGAGCTCTAGCCTGAAGGCTAGGGGAGCCCTAGCCTTAGCCTAGGGGAGCCCAAAGCCTAGGGGAGCCCTAGCCTGAAGGCTAGGGGAGCCCAGCCTTAGCCTAGGGGAGCCTAAAGCCTAGGGGAGCCCTAGCCTGAAGGCTAGGGGAGCCCTAGCCTTAGCCTAGGGGAGCCTAAAGCCTAGAGGAGCCCTAGCCTGAAGGCTAGGGGAGCCCTAGCCTTAGCCTAGGGGAGCCTAAAGCCTAGGGGTGCCCTAGCCTGAAGGCTAGGGGAGCCCTAGCCTTAGCCTAGGGGAGCCCTAGCCTAAAGCCTAGGGGTGCCCTAGCCTGAAGGCTAGGGGAGCCCTAGCCTTAGCCTAGGGGAGCCTAAAGCCTAGGGGTACCCTAGCCTGAAGGCTAGGGGAGCCCTAGCCTTAGCCTAGGGGAACCTAAAGCCTAGGGGTGCCCTAGCCTGACGGCTAGGGGAGCCCTAGCCTTAGCCTAGGGGAGCCCTAGCCTAAAGCCTAGGGGTGCCCTAGCCTGAAGGCTAGGGGAGCCCTAGCCTTAGCCTAGGGGAGCCAAAGGCCTAGGGGAGCCCTAGCCTGAAGGCTAGGGGAGCCCTAGCCTTAGCCTAGGGGAGCCAAAAGCCTAGGGGAGCCCTAGCCTGAAGACTAGGGGAGCCCTAGCCTTAGCCTAGTGGAGCCAAAAGCCTAGGGGAGCCCTAGCCTGAAGGCTAGGGGAGCCCTAGCCTTAGCCTAGGGGAGCCAAAAGCCTAGGGGAACCCTAGCCTGAAGGCTAGGGGAGCCCTAGCCTTAGCCCAGGGGAGCCAAAAGCCTAGGGGAGCCCTAGCCTGAAGGCTAGGGGAGCCCTAGCCTTAGCCTAGGGGAGCCAAAAGCCTAGGGGAGCCCTAGCCTGAAGGCTAGGGGAGCCCTAGCCTTAGCCTAGGGGAGCCAAAAGCCTAGGAGAGCCCTAGCCTGAAGGCTAGGGGAGCCCTAGCCTTAGCCTAGGGGAGCCAAAAGCCTAGGGGAGCCCTAGCCTGAAGGCTAGGGGAGCCCTAGCCTTAGCCTAGGGTAGCCAAAAGCCGAGGGGAGCTCTAGCCTGAAGGCTAGGGGAGCCCTAGCCTTAGTCTAGGGGAGCCAAAGCCCAGGGGAGCCCTAGCCTGAAGGTTAGGGGAGCCCTAGCCTTAGCCTAGGGGAGCCAAAAGCCCAGGGGAGCCCTAGCCTGTAGTCTAGGGGAGGCCTAGCCTTAGCCTAGGGGAGCCAAAAGCCCAGGGGAGCCCTAGCCTGAAGGCTAGGGGAGCCCTAGCCTTAGCCTAGGGGAGCCCAAAGCCTAGGGGAGCCCTAGCCTGAAGGCTAGGGGAGCCCAGCCTTAGCCTAGGGGAGCCTAAAGCCTAGGGGAGCCCTAGCCTGAAGGCTAGGGGAGCCCTAGCCTTAGCCTAGGGGAGCCTAAAGCCTAGAGGAGCCCTAGCCTGAAGGCTAGGGGAGCCCTAGCCTTAGCCTAGGGGAGCCTAAAGCCTAGGGGAGCCCTAGCCTGAAGGCTAGGGGAGCCCTAGCCTTAGCCTAGGGGAGCCTAAAGCCTAGGGGAGCCCTTGCCTGAAGGCTAGGGGAGCCCTAGCCTTAGCCTAGGGGAGCCTAAAGCCTAGGGTAGCCCTAGCCTGAAGGCTAGGGGAGCCCTAGCCTTAGCCTAGGGGAGACTAAAGCCTAGGGGTGCCCTAGCCTGAAGGCTAGGGGAGTCCTAGCCTTAGCCTAGGGGAGCCTAAAGCCTAGGGGAGCCCTAGCCTGAAGGCTAGGGGAGCCCTAGCCTTAGCCTAGGGGAGCCTAAAGCCTAGGGGTGCCCTAGCCTGAAGGCTAGGGGAGCCCTAGCCTTAGCCTAGGGGAGCCTAAAGCCTAGGGGTGCGCTAGCCTGAAGGCTAGGGGAGCCCTAGCCTTAGCCTAGGGGAGCCTAAATCCTAGAGGTGCCCTAGCCTGAAGGCTAGGGGAGCCCTAGCCTTAGCCTAGGGGAGCCTAAAGCCTAGGGGTTCCCAAGCCTGAAGGCTAGGGGAGCCCTAGACTTAGCCTAGGGGAGCCTAAAGCCTAGGGGTGCCCTAGCCTGAAGGCTAGGGGAGCCCTAGCCTTAGCCTAGGGGAGCCTAAAGCCTAGGGGTGCCCTAGCCTGAAGGCTAGGGGAGCCCTAGCCTTAGCCTAGGGGAGCCCTAGCCTAAAGCCTAGGGGTGCCCTAGCCTGAAGGCTAGGGGAGCCCTAGTCTTAGCCTAGGGGAGCCTAAAGCCTAGGGGTGCCCTAGCCTGAAGGCTAGGGGAGCCCTAGCCTTAGCCTACGGGAGCCTTAGCCTAAAGCCTAGGGGTGTCCTAGCCTGAAGGCTAGGGGAGCCCTAGCCTTAGCCTAGGGGAGCCTAAAGCCTAGGGGTGCCCTAGCCTGAAGGCTAGGGGAGCCCTAGCCTTAGCCTAGGGGAGCCCTAGCCTAAAGCCTAGGGGTGCCCTAGCCTGAAGGCTAGGGGAGCCCTAGCCTTAGCCTAGGGGAGCCTAAAGGCTAGTGGTGCCGTAGCCTGAAGGCTAGGGGAGCCCTAGCCTTAGCCTAGGGGAGCCCTAGCCTAAAGCCTAGGGGTGCCCTAGCCTGAAGGCTAGGGGAGCCCTAGCCTTAGCCTAGGGGAGCCTAAAGCCTAGGGGTGCCCTAGCCTGAAGGCTAGGGGAGCCCTAGCCTTAGCCTAGGGGAGCCTAAAGCCTAGGGGTGCCCTAGCCTGAAGGCTAGGGGAGCCCTAGCCTTAGCCTAGGGGAGCCCTAGGCTAAAGCCTAGGGGTGCCCTAGCCTGAAGGCTAGGGGAGCCCTAGCCTTAGCCTAGGGGAGCCTAAAGCCTAGGGGTGCCCTAGCCTGAAGGCTAGGGGAGCCCTAGCCTTAGCCTAGGGGAGCCTAAAGCGTAGGGGTGCCCTAGCCTGAAGGCTAGGGGAGCCCTAGCCTTAGCCTAGCGGAGCCCTAGGCTAAAGCCTAGGGGTGCCCTAGCCTGAAGGCTAGGGGAGCCCTAGCCTTAGCCTAGGGGAGCCTAAAGCCTAGGGGTGCCCTAGCCTGAAGGCTAGGGGAGCCCTAGCCTTAGCGTAGGGGAGCCCTAGCCTAAAGCCTAGGGGTGCCCTAGCCTGAAGGCTAGGGGAGCCCTAGCCTTAGCCTAGGGGAGCCTAAAGCCTAGGGGTGCCCTAGCCTGAAGGCTAGGGGAGCCCTAGCCTTAGCCTAGGGGAGCCTAAAGCCTAGGGGTGCCCTAGCCTGAAGGCTAGGGGAGCCCTAGCCTTAGCCTAGGGGAGCCCTAGCCTTAGCCTAGGGGAGCCTAAAGCCTAGGGGTGCCCTAGCCTGAAGGCTAGGGGAGCCCTAGCCTTAGCCTAGGGGAGCCTAAAGCCTAGGGGTGCCCTAGCCTGAAGGCTAGGGGAGCCCTAGCCTTAGCCTAGGGGAGCCTAAAGCCTAGGGGTGCCCTAGCCTGAAGGCTAGGGGAGCCCTAGCCTTAGCCTAGGGGAGCCTAAAGCCTAGGGGTGCCCTAGCCTGAAGGCTAGGGGAGCCCTAGCCTTAGCCTAGGGGAGCCTAAAGCCTAGGGGTGCCCTAGCCTGAAGGCTAGGGGAGCCCTAGCCTTAGCCTAGGGGAGCCTAAAGCCTAGGGGTGCCCTAGCCTGAAGGCTAGGGGAGCCCTAGCCTTAGCCCAGGGGAGCCCTAGCCTAAAGCCTAGGGGTGCCCTAGCCTGAAGGCTAGGGGAGCCCTGGCCTTAGCCTAGGGGAGCCTAAAGCCTAGGGGTGCCCTAGCCTGAAGGCTAGGGGAGCCCTGGCCTTAGCCTAGGGGAGCCTAAAGCCTAGGGGTGCCCTAGCCTGAAGGCTAGGGGAGCCCTGGCCTTAGCCTAGGGGAGCCTAAAGCCTAGGGGTGCCCTAGCCTGAAGGCTAGGGGAGCCCTGGCCTTAGCCTAGGGGAGCCTAAAGCCTAGGGGTGCCCTAGCCTGAAGGCTAGGGGAGCCCTGGCCTTAGCCTAGGGGAGCCTAAAGCCTAGGGGTGCCCTAGCCTGAAGGCTAGGGGAGCCCTGGCCTTAGCCTAGGGGAGCCCTAGCCTAAAGCCTAGGGGTGCCCTAGCCTGAAGGCTAGGGGAGCCCTGGCCTTAGCCTAGGGGAGCCCTAGCCTAAAGCCTAGGGGTGCCCTAGCCTGAAGGCTAGGGGAGCCCTGGCCTTAGCCTAGGGGAGCCCTAGCCTAAAGCCTAGGGGTGCCCTAGCCTGAAGGCTAGGGGAGCCCTGGCCTTAGCCTTGGGGAGCCCTAGCCTAAAGCCTAGGGGTGCCCTAGCCTGAAGGCTAGGGGAGCCCTGGCCTTAGCCTTGGGGAGCCCTAGCCTAAAGCCTAGGGGTGCCCTAGCCTGAAGGCTATGGGAGCCCTGGCCTTAGCCTAGGGGAGCCCTAGCCTAAAGCCTAGGGGTGCCCTAGCCTGAAGGCTAGGGGAGCCCTGGCCTTAGCGTAGGGGAGCCCTAGCCTAAAGCCTAGGGGTGCCCTAGCCTGAAGGCTAGGGGAGCCCTGGCCTTAGCGTAGGGGAGCCCTAGCCTAAAGCCTAGGGGTGCCCTAGCCTGAAGGCTAGGGGAGCCCTGGCCTTAGCGTAGGGGAGCCCTAGCCTAAAGCCTAGGGGTGCCCTAGCCTGAAGGCTAGGGGAGCCCTGGCCTTAGCGTAGGGGAGCCCTAGCCTAAAGCCTAGGGGTGCCCTAGCCTGAAGGCTAGGGGAGCCCTGGCCTTAGCGTAGGGGAGCCCTAGCCTAAAGCCTAGGGGTGCCCTAGCCTGAAGGCTAGGGGAGCCCTGGCCTTAGCCTAGGGGAGCCCTAGCCTAAAGCCTAGGGGTGCCCTAGCCTGAAGGCTAGGGGAGCCCTGGCCTTAGCGTAGGGGAGCCCTAGCCTAAAGCCTAGGGGTGCCCTAGCCTGAAGGCTAGGGGAGCCCTGGCCTTAGCGTAGGGGAGCCCTAGCCTAAAGCCTTGGGGTGCCCTAGCCTGAAGGCTAGGGGAGCCCTGGCCTTAGCCTAGGGGAGCCCTAGCCTAAAGCCTAGGGGTGCCCTAGCCTGAAGGCTAGGGGAGCCCTGGCCTTAGCCTAGGGGAGCCCTAGCCTAAAGCCTAGGGGTGCCCTAGCCTGAAGGCTAGGGGAGCCCTGGCCTTAGCCTAGGGAGCCCTAGCCTAAAGCCTAGGGGTGCCCTTGCCTGAAGGCTAGGGGAGCCCTGGCCTTAGCCTAGGGGAGCCCTAGCCTAAAGCCTAGGGGAGCCTAAAGCCTAGGGGAGCCCTAGCCTGAAGGCTAGGGGAGCCCTAGCCTTAGCCTAGGGGAGCCTAAAGCCTAGAGGAGCCCTAGCCTGAAGGCTAGGGGAGCCCTAGCCTTAGCCTAGGGGAGCCTAAAGCCTAGGGGAGCCCTAGCCTGAAGGCTAGGGGAGCCCTAGCCTTAGCCTAGGGGAGCCTAAAGCCTAGGGGAGCCCTTGCCTGAAGGCTAGGGGAGCCCTAGCCTTAGCCTAGGGGAGCCTAAAGCCTAGGGGAGCCCTAGCCTGAAGGCTAGGGGAGCCCTAGCCTTAGCCTAGGGGAGCCTAAAGCCTAGGGGTGCCCTGGCCTGAAGGCTAGGGGAGTCCTAGCCTTAGCCTAGGGGAGCCTAAAGCCTAGGGGAGCCCTAGCCTGAAGGCTAGGGGAGCCCTAGCCTTAGCCTAGGGGAGCCTAAAGCCTAGGGGTGCCCTAGCCTGAAGGCTAGGGGATCCCTAGCCTTAGCCTAGGGGAGCCTAAAGCCTAGGGGTGCCCTAGCCTGAAGGCTAGGGGAGCCCTAGCCTTAGCCTAGGGGAGCCTAAATCCTAGGGGTGCCCTAGCCTGAAGGCTAGGGGAGCCCTAGCCTTAGCCTAGGGGAGCCTAAAGCCTAGGGGTTCCCAAGCCTGAAGGCTAGGGGAGCCCTAGACTTAGCCTAGGGGAGCCTAAAGCCTAGGGGTGCCATAGCCTGAAGGCTAGGGGAGCCCTAGCCTTAGCCTAGGGGAGCCCTAGCCTAAAGCCTAGGGGTGCCCTAGCCTGAAGGCTAGGGGAGCCCTAGCCTTAGCCTAGGGGAGCCTAAAGGCTAGTGGTGCCGTAGCCTGAAGGCTAGGGGAGCCCTAGCCTTAGCCTAGGGGAGCCCTAGCCTAAAGCCTAGGGGTGCCCTAGCCTTAAGGCTAGGGGAGCCCTAGCCTTAGCCTAGGGGAGCCTAAAGCCTAGGGGTGCCCTAGCCTGAAGGCTAGGGGTGCCCTAGCCTTTGCCTAGGGGAGCCTAAAGCCTAGGGGTGCCCTAGCCTGAAGGCTAGGGGAGCCCTAGCCTTAGCCTAGGGGAGCCCTAGGCTAAAGCCTAGGGGTGCCCTAGCCTGAAGGCTAGGGGAGCCCTGGCCTTAGCCTTGGGGAGCCCTAGCCTAAAGCCTAGGGGTGCCCTAGCCTGAAGGCTAGGGGAGCCCTGGCCTTAGCCTTGGGGAGCCCTAGCCTAAAGCCTAGGGGTGCCCTAGCCTGAAGGCTATGGGAGCCCTGGCCTTAGCCTAGGGGAGCCCTAGCCTAAAGCCTAGGGGTGCCCTAGCCTGAAGGCTAGGGGAGCCCTGGCCTTAGCGTAGGGGAGCCCTAGCCTAAAGCCTAGGGGTGCCCTAGCCTGAAGGCTAGGGGAGCCCTGGCCTTAGCGTAGGGGAGCCCTAGCCTAAAGCCTAGGGGTGCCCTAGCCTGAAGGCTAGGGGAGCCCTGGCCTTAGCGTAGGGGAGCCCTAGCCTAAAGCCTAGGGGTGCCCTAGCCTGAAGGCTAGGGGAGCCCTGGCCTTAGCGTAGGGGAGCCCTAGCCTAAAGCCTAGGGGTGCCCTAGCCTGAAGGCTAGGGGAGCCCTGGCCTTAGCGTAGGGGAGCCCTAGCCTAAAGCCTAGGGGTGCCCTAGCCTGAAGGCTAGGGGAGCCCTGGCCTTAGCCTAGGGGAGCCCTAGCCTAAAGCCTAGGGGTGCCCTAGCCTGAAGGCTAGGGGAGCCCTGGCCTTAGCGTAGGGGAGCCCTAGCCTAAAGCCTAGGGGTGCCCTAGCCTGAAGGCTAGGGGAGCCCTGGCCTTAGCGTAGGGGAGCCCTAGCCTAAAGCCTTGGGGTGCCCTAGCCTGAAGGCTAGGGGAGCCCTGGCCTTAGCCTAGGGGAGCCCTAGCCTAAAGCCTAGGGGTGCCCTAGCCTGAAGGCTAGGGGAGCCCTGGCCTTAGCCTAGGGGAGCCCTAGCCTAAAGCCTAGGGGTGCCCTAGCCTGAAGGCTAGGGGAGCCCTGGCCTTAGCCTAGGGAGCCCTAGCCTAAAGCCTAGGGGTGCCCTTGCCTGAAGGCTAGGGGAGCCCTGGCCTTAGCCTAGGGGAGCCCTAGCCTAAAGCCTAGGGGAGCCTAAAGCCTAGGGGAGCCCTAGCCTGAAGGCTAGGGGAGCCCTAGCCTTAGCCTAGGGGAGCCTAAAGCCTAGAGGAGCCCTAGCCTGAAGGCTAGGGGAGCCCTAGCCTTAGCCTAGGGGAGCCTAAAGCCTAGGGGAGCCCTAGCCTGAAGGCTAGGGGAGCCCTAGCCTTAGCCTAGGGGAGCCTAAAGCCTAGGGGAGCCCTTGCCTGAAGGCTAGGGGAGCCCTAGCCTTAGCCTAGGGGAGCCTAAAGCCTAGGGGAGCCCTAGCCTGAAGGCTAGGGGAGCCCTAGCCTTAGCCTAGGGGAGCCTAAAGCCTAGGGGTGCCCTGGCCTGAAGGCTAGGGGAGTCCTAGCCTTAGCCTAGGGGAGCCTAAAGCCTAGGGGAGCCCTAGCCTGAAGGCTAGGGGAGCCCTAGCCTTAGCCTAGGGGAGCCTAAAGCCTAGGGGTGCCCTAGCCTGAAGGCTAGGGGATCCCTAGCCTTAGCCTAGGGGAGCCTAAAGCCTAGGGGTGCCCTAGCCTGAAGGCTAGGGGAGCCCTAGCCTTAGCCTAGGGGAGCCTAAATCCTAGGGGTGCCCTAGCCTGAAGGCTAGGGGAGCCCTAGCCTTAGCCTAGGGGAGCCTAAAGCCTAGGGGTTCCCAAGCCTGAAGGCTAGGGGAGCCCTAGACTTAGCCTAGGGGAGCCTAAAGCCTAGGGGTGCCATAGCCTGAAGGCTAGGGGAGCCCTAGCCTTAGCCTAGGGGAGCCCTAGCCTAAAGCCTAGGGGTGCCCTAGCCTGAAGGCTAGGGGAGCCCTAGCCTTAGCCTAGGGGAGCCTAAA
Organism: Tenrec ecaudatus; assembly: GCF_050624435.1. NCBI lineage: Eukaryota > Metazoa > Chordata > Mammalia > Afrosoricida > Tenrecidae > Tenrec > Tenrec ecaudatus. The sequence goes on along the minus strand of NW_027458160.1, from coordinate 74,618 downwards.
GGCTAGTGGTGCCGTAGCCTGAAGGCTAGGGGAGCCCTAGCCTTAGCCTAGGGGAGCCCTAGCCTAAAGCCTAGGGGTGCCCTAGCCTTAAGGCTAGGGGAGCCCTAGCCTTAGCCTAGGGGAGCCTAAAGCCTAGGGGTGCCCTAGCCTGAAGGCTAGGGGTGCCCTAGCCTTTGCCTAGGGGAGCCTAAAGCCTAGGGGTGCCCTAGCCTGAAGGCTAGGGGAGCCCTAGCCTTAGCCTAGGGGAGCCCTAGGCTAAAGCCTAGGGGTGCCCTAGCCTGAAGGCTATGGGAGCCCTAGCCTTAGCCTAGGGGAGCCTAAAGCCTAGGGGTGCCCTAGCCTGAAGGCTAGGGGAGCCCTAGCCTTAGCCTAGGGGAGCCTAAAGCGTAGGGGTGCCCTAGCCTGAAGGCTAGGGGAGCCCTGGCCTTAGCGTAGGGGAGCCCTAGCCTAAAGCCTAGGGGTGCCCTAGCCTGAAGGCTAGGGGAGCCCTGGCCTTAGCGTAGGGGAGCCCTAGCCTAAAGCCTAGGGGTGCCCTAGCCTGAAGGCTAGGGGAGCCCTGGCCTTAGCGTAGGGGAGCCCTAGCCTAAAGCCTAGGGGTGCCCTAGCCTGAAGGCTAGGGGAGCCCTGGCCTTAGCGTAGGGGAGCCCTAGCCTAAAGCCTAGGGGTGCCCTAGCCTGAAGGCTAGGGGAGCCCTGGCCTTAGCCTAGGGGAGCCCTAGCCTAAAGCCTAGGGGTGCCCTAGCCTGAAGGCTAGGGGAGCCCTGGCCTTAGCCTAGGGGAGCCCTAGCCTAAAGCCTAGGGGTGCCCTTGCCTGAAGGCTAGGGGAGCCCTGGCCTTAGCCTAGGGGAGCCCTAGCCTAAAGCCTAGGGGTGCCCTAGCCTGAAGGCTAGGGGAGCCCTGGCCTTAGCGTAGGGGAGCCCTAGCCTAAAGCCTAGGGGTGCCCTAGCCTGAAGGCTAGGGGAGCCCTGGCCTTAGCGTAGGGGAGCCCTAGCCTAAAGCCTAGGGGTGCCCTAGCCTGAAGGCTAGGGGAGCCCTGGCCTTAGCCTAGGGGAGCCCTAGCCTAAAGCCTAGGGGTGCCCTAGCCTGAAGGCTAGGGGAGCCCTGGCCTTAGCCTAGGGGAGCCCTAGCCTAAAGCCTAGGGGTGCCCTAGCCTGAAGGCTAGGGGAGCCCTGGCCTTAGCCTAGGGAGCCCTAGCCTAAAGCCTAGGGGTGCCCTTGCCTGAAGGCTAGGGGAGCCCTGGCCTTAGCCTAGGGGAGCCCTAGCCTAAAGCCTAGGGGAGCCTAAAGCCTAGGGGAGCCCTAGCCTCAAGGCTAGGGGAGCCCTAGCCTTAGCCTAGGGGAGCCTAAAGCCTAGAGGAGCCCTAGCCTGAAGGCTAGGGGAGCCCTAGCCTTAGCCTAGGGGAGCCTAAAGCCTAGGGGAGCCCTAGCCTGAAGGCTAGGGGAGCCCTAGCCTTAGCCTAGGGGAGCCTAAAGCCTAGGGGAGCCCTTGCCTGAAGGCTTGGGGAGCCCTAGCCTTAGCCTAGGGGAGCCTAAAGCCTAGGGGAGCCCTAGCCTGAAGGCTAGGGGAGCCCTAGCCTGAAGGCTAGGGGAGCCCTAGCCTTAGCCTAGGGGAGCCTAAATCCTAGGGGTGCCCTAGCCTGAAGGCTAGGGGAGCCCTAGCCTTAGCCTAGGGGAGCCTAAAGCCTAGGGGTTCCCAAGCCTGAAGGCTAGGGGAGCCCTAGACTTAGCCTAGGGGAGCCTAAAGCCTAGGGGTGCCATAGCCTGAAGGCTAGGGGAGCCCTAGCCTTAGCCTAGGGGAGCCCTAGCCTAAAGCCTAGGGGTGCCCTAGCCTGAAGGCTAGGGGAGCCCTAGCCTTAGCCTAGGGGAGCCTAAAGGCTAGTGGTGCCGTAGCCTGAAGGCTAGGGGAGCCCTAGCCTTAGCCTAGGGGAGCCCTAGCCTAAAGCCTAGGGGTGCCCTAGCCTGAAGGCTAGGGGAGCCCTAGCCTTAGCCTAGGGGAGCCTAAAGCCTAGGGGTGCCCTAGCCTGAAGGCTAGGGGTGCCCTAGCCTTTGCCTAGGGGAGCCTAAAGCCTAGGGGTGCCCTAGCCTGAAGGCTAGGGGAGCCCTAGCCTTAGCCTAGGGGAGCCCTAGGCTAAAGCCTAGGGGTGCCCTAGCCTGAAGGCTAGGGGAGCCCTAGCCTTAGCCTAGGGGAGCCTAAAGCCTAGGGGTGCCCTAGCCTGAAGGCTAGGGGAGCCCTAGCCTTAGCCTAGGGGAGCCTAAAGCGTAGGGGTGCCCTAGCCTGAAGGCTAGGGGAGCCCTGGCCTTAGCGTAGGGGAGCCCTAGCCTAAAGCCTAGGGGTGCCCTAGCCTGAAGGCTAGGGGAGCCCTGGCCTTAGCCTAGGGAGCCCTAGCCTAAAGCCTAGGGGTGCCCTTGCCTGAAGGCTAGGGGAGCCCTGGCCTTAGCCTAGGGGAGCCCTAGCCTAAAGCCTAGGGGAGCCTAAAGCCTAGGGGAGCCCTAGCCTGAAGGCTAGGGGAGCCCTAGCCTTAGCCTAGGGGAGCCTAAAGCCTAGAGGAGCCCTAGCCTGAAGGCTAGGGAGCCCTAGCCTTAGCCTAGGGGAGCCTAAAGCCTAGGGGAGCCCTAGCCTGAAGGCTAGGGGAGCCCTAGCCTTAGCCTAGGGGAGCCTAAAGCCTAGGGGAGCCCTTGCCTGAAGGCTAGGGGAGCCCTAGCCTTAGCCTAGGGGAGCCTAAAGCCTAGGGGAGCCCTAGCCTGAAGGCTAGGGGAGCCCTAGCCTGAAGGCTAGGGGAGCCCTAGCCTTAGCCTAGGGGAGCCTAAAGCCTAGGGGTGCCCTGGCCTGAAGGCTAGGGGAGTCCTAGCCTTAGCCTAGGGGAGCCTAAAGCCTAGGGGAGCCCTAGCCTGAAGGCTAGGGGAGCCCTAGCCTTAGCCTAGGGGAGCCTAAAGCCTAGGGGTGCCCTAGCCTGAAGGCTAGGGGATCCCTAGCCTTAGCCTAGGGGAGCCTAAAGCCTAGGGGAGCCCTAGCCTGAAGGCTAGGGGAGCCCTTGCCTTAGCCTAGGGGAGCCTAAATCCTAGGGGTGCCCTAGCCTGAAGGCTAGGGGAGCCCTAGCCTTAGCCTAGGGGAGCCTAAAGCCTAGGGGTTCCCAAGCCTGAAGGCTAGGGGAGCCCTAGACTTAGCCTAGGGGAGCCTAAAGCCTAGGGGTGCCATAGCCTGAAGGCTAGGGGAGCCCTAGCCTTAGCCTAGGGGAGCCCTAGCCTAAAGCCTAGGGGTGCCCTAGCCTGAAGGCTAGGGGAGCCCTGGCCTTAGCCTAGGGGAGCCCTAGCCTAAAGCCTACGGGTGCCCTAGCCTGAAGGCTAGGGGAGCCCTGGCCTTAGCCTAGGGGAGCCCTAGCCTAAAGCCTAGGGGTGCCCTAGCCTGAAGGCTAGGGGAGCCCTAGCCTTAGCCTAGGGGAGCCTAAAGGCTAGTGGTGCCATAGCCTGAAGGCTAGGGGAGCCCTAGCCTTAGCCTAGGGGAGCCCTAGCCTAAAGCCTAGGGGTGCCCTAGCCTGAAGGCTAGGGGAGCCCTAGCCTTAGCCTAGGGGAGCCTAAAGGCTAGTGGTGCCGTAGCCTGAAGGCTAGGGGAGCCCTAGCCTTAGCCTAGGGGAGCCCTAGCCTAAAGCCTAGGGGTGCCCTAGCCTGAAGGCTAGGGGAGCCCTAGCCTTAGCCTAGGGGAGCCTAAAGCCTAGGGGTGCCCTATCCTGAAGGCTAGGGGTGCCCTAGCCTTTGCCTAGGGGAGCCTAAAGCCTAGGGGTGCCCTAGCCTGAAGGCTAGGGGAGCCCTAGCCTTAGCCTAGGGGAGCCCTAGGCTAAAGCCTGGGGGTGCCCTAGCCTGAAGGCTAGGGGAGCCCTAGCCTTAGCCTAGGGGAGCCTAAAGCCTAGGGGTGCCCTAGCCTGAAGGCTAGGGGAGCCCTAGCCTTAGCCTAGGGGAGCCTAAAGCGTAGGGGTGCCCTAGCCTGAAGGCTAGGGGAGCCCTAGCCTTAGCCTAGCGGAGCCCTTGGCTAAAGCCTAGGGGTGCCCTAGCCTGAAGGCTAGGGGAGCCCTAGCCTTAGCCTAGGGGAGCCTAAAGCCTATGGGTGCCCTAGCCTGAAGGCTAGGGGAGCCCTAGCCTTAGCCTAGGGGAGCCTAAAGCCTAGGGGTGCCCTAGCCTGAAGGCTAGGGGAGCCCTAGCCTTAGCCTAGGGGATCCCTAGCCTAAAGCCTAGGGGTGCCCTAGCCTGAAGGCTAGGGGAGCCCTAGCCTTAGCCTAGGGGAGCCTAAAGCCTAGGGGTGCCCTAGCCTGAAGGCTAGGGGAGCCCTAGCCTTAGCCTAGGGGAGCCTAAAGCCTAGGGGTGCCCTAGCCTGAAGGCTAGGGGAGCCCTAGCCTTAGCCTAGGGGAGCCCTAGCCTTAGCCTAGGGGAGCCTAAAGCCTAGGGGTGCCCTAGCCTGAAGGCTAGGGGAGCCCTAGCCTTAGCCTAGGGGAGCCTAAAGCCTAGGGGTGCCCTAGCCTGAAGGCTAGGGGAGCCCTAGCCTTAGCCTAGGGGAGCCTAAAGCCTAGGGGTGCCCTAGCCTGAAGGCTAGGGGAGCCCTAGCCTTAGCCTAGGGGAGCCTAAAGCCTAGGGGTGCCCTAGCCTGAAGGCTAGGGGAGCCCTAGCCTTAGCCTAGGGGAGCCTAAAGCCTAGGGGTGCCCTAGCCTGAAGGCTAGGGGAGCCCTAGCCTTAGCCTAGGGGAGCCTAAAGCCTAGGGGTGCCCTAGCCTGAAGGCTAGGGGAGCCCTAGCCTTAGCCTAGGGGAGCCTAAAGCCTAGGGGTGCCCTAGCCTGAAGGCTAGGGGAGCCCTAGCCTTAGCCTAGGGGAGCCTAAAGCCTAGGGGTGCCCTAGCCTGAAGGCTAGGGGAGCCCTAGCCTTAGCCTAGGGGAGCCCTAGCCTAAAGCCTAGGGGTGCCCTAGCCTGAAGGCTAGGGGAGCCCTAGCCTTAGCCTAGGGGAGCCTAAAGGCTAGTGGTGCCGTAGCCTGAAGGCTAGGGGAGCCCTAGCCTTAGCCTAGGGGAGCCCTAGCCTAAAGCCTAGGGGTGCCCTAGCCTGAAGGCTAGGGGAGCCCTAGCCTTAGCCTAGGGGAGCCTAAAGCCTAGGGGTGCCCCAGCCTGAAGGCTAGGGGTGCCCTAGCCTTTGCCTAGGGGAGCCTAAAGCCTAGGGGTGCCCTAGCCTGAAGGCTAGGGGAGCCCTAGCCTTAGCCTAGGGGAGCCCTAGGCTAAAGCCTAGGGGTGCCCTAGCCTGAAGGCTAGGGGAGCCCTAGCCTTAGCCTAGGGGAGCCTAAAGCCTAGGGGTGCCCTAGCCTGAAGGCTAGGGGAGCCCTAGCCTTAGCCTAGGGGAGCCTAAAGCGTAGGGGTGCCCTAGCCTGAAGGCTAGGGGAGCCCTGGCCTTAGCGTAGGGGAGCCCTAGCCTAAAGCCTAGGGGTGCCCTAGCCTGAAGGCTAGGGGAGCCCTGGCCTTAGCTAGGGAGCCCTAGCCTAAAGCCTAGGGGTGCCCTTGCCTGAAGGCTAGGGGAGCCCTGGCCTTAGCCTAGGGGAGCCCTAGCCTAAAGCCTAGGGGAGCCTAAAGCCTAGGGGAGCCCTAGCCTGAAGGCTAGGGGAGCCCTAGCCTTAGCCTAGGGGAGCCTAAAGCCTAGAGGAGCCCTAGCCTGAAGGCTAGGGGAGCCCTAGCCTTAGCCTAGGGGAGCCTAAAGCCTAGGGGAGCCCTAGCCTGAAGGCTAGGGGAGCCCTAGCCTTAGCCTAGGGGAGCCTAAAGCCTAGGGGAGCCCTTGCCTGAAGGCTAGGGGAGCCCTAGCCTTAGCCTAGGGGAGCCTAAAGCCTAGGGGAGCCCTAGCCTGAAGGCTAGGGGAGCCCTAGCCTGAAGGCTAGGGGAGCCCTAGCCTTAGCCTAGGGGAGCCTAAAGCCTAGGGGTGCCCTGGCCTGAAGGCTAGGGGAGTCCTAGCCTTAGCCTAGGGGAGCCTAAAGCCTAGGGGAGCCCTAGCCTGAAGGCTAGGGGAGCCCTAGCCTTAGCCTAGGGGAGCCTAAAGCCTAGGGGTGCCCTAGCCTGAAGGCTAGGGGATCCCTAGCCTTAGCCTAGGGGAGCCTAAAGCCTAGGGGAGCCCTAGCCTGAAGGCTAGGGGAGCCCTTGCCTTAGCCTAGGGGAGCCTAAATCCTAGGGGTGCCCTAGCCTGAAGGCTAGGGGAGCCCTAGCCTTAGCCTAGGGGAGCCTAAAGCCTAGGGGTTCCCAAGCCTGAAGGCTAGGGGAGCCCTAGACTTAGCCTAGGGGAGCCTAAAGCCTAGGGGTGCCATAGCCTGAAGGCTAGGGGAGCCCTAGCCTTAGCCTAGGGGAGCCCTAGCCTAAAGCCTAGGGGTGCCCTAGCCTGAAGGCTAGGGGAGCCCTGGCCTTAGCCTAGGGGAGCCCTAGCCTAAAGCCTACGGGTGCCCTAGCCTGAAGGCTAGGGGAGCCCTAGCCTTAGCCTAGGGGAGCCCTAGCCTAAAGCCTAGGGGTGCCCTAGCCTGAAGGCTAGGGGAGCCCTAGCCTTAGCCTAGGGGAGCCTAAAGGCTAGTGGTGCCATAGCCTGAAGGCTAGGGGAGCCCTAGCCTTAGCCTAGGGGAGCCCTAGCCTAAAGCCTAGGGGTGCCCTAGCCTGAAGGCTAGGGGAGCCCTAGCCTTAGCCTAGGGGAGCCTAAAGGCTAGTGGTGCCGTAGCCTGAAGGCTAGGGGAGCCCTAGCCTTAGCCTAGGGGAGCCCTAGCCTAAAGCCTAGGGGTGCCCTAGCCTGAAGGCTAGGGGAGCCCTAGCCTTAGCCTAGGGGAGCCTAAAGCCTAGGGGTGCCCTATCCTGAAGGCTAGGGGTGCCCTAGCCTTTGCCTAGGGGAGCCTAAAGCCTAGGGGTGCCCTAGCCTGAAGGCTAGGGGAGCCCTAGCCTTAGCCTAGGGGAGCCCTAGGCTAAAGCCTGGGGGTGCCCTAGCCTGAAGGCTAGGGGAGCCCTAGCCTTAGCCTAGGGGAGCCTAAAGCCTAGGGGTGCCCTAGCCTGAAGGCTAGGGGAGCCCTAGCCTTAGCCTAGGGGAGCCTAAAGCGTAGGGGTGCCCTAGCCTGAAGGCTAGGGGAGCCCTAGCCTTAGCCTAGCGGAGCCCTTGGCTAAAGCCTAGGGGTGCCCTAGCCTGAAGGCTAGGGGAGCCCTAGCCTTAGCCTAGGGGAGCCTAAAGCCTATGGGTGCCCTAGCCTGAAGGCTAGGGGAGCCCTAGCCTTAGCCTAGGGGAGCCTAAAGCCTAGGGGTGCCCTAGCCTGAAGGCTAGGGGAGCCCTAGCCTTAGCCTAGGGGATCCCTAGCCTAAAGCCTAGGGGTGCCCTAGCCTGAAGGCTAGGGGAGCCCTAGCCTTAGCCTAGGGGAGCCTAAAGCCTAGGGGTGCCCTAGCCTGAAGGCTAGGGGAGCCCTAGCCTTAGCCTAGGGGAGCCTAAAGCCTAGGGGTGCCCTAGCCTGAAGGCTAGGGGAGCCCTAGCCTTAGCCTAGGGGAGCCCTAGCCTTAGCCTAGGGGAGCCTAAAGCCTAGGGGTGCCCTAGCCTGAAGGCTAGGGGAGCCCTAGCCTTAGCCTAGGGGAGCCTAAAGCCTAGGGGTGCCCTAGCCTGAAGGCTAGGGGAGCCCTAGCCTTAGCCTAGGGGAGCCTAAAGCCTAGGGGTGCCCTAGCCTGAAGGCTAGGGGAGCCCTAGCCTTAGCCTAGGGGAGCCTAAAGCCTAGGGGTGCCCTAGCCTGAAGGCTAGGGGAGCCCTAGCCTTAGCCTAGGGGAGCCTAAAGCCTAGGGGTGCCCTAGCCTGAAGGCTAGGGGAGCCCTAGCCTTAGCCTAGGGGAGCCTAAAGCCTAGGGGTGCCCTAGCCTGAAGGCTAGGGGAGCCCTAGCCTTAGCCTAGGGGAGCCTAAAGCCTAGGGGTGCCCTAGCCTGAAGGCTAGGGGAGCCCTAGCCTTAGCCTAGGGGAGCCTAAAGCCTAGGGGTGCCCTAGCCTGAAGGCTAGGGGAGCCCTAGCCTTAGCCCAGGGGAGCCCTAGCCTAAAGCCTAGGGGTGCCCTAGCCTGAAGGCTAGGGGAGCCCTGGCCTTAGCCTAGGGGAGCCTAAAGCCTAGGAGTGCCCTAGCCTGAAGGCTAGGGGAGCCCTGGCCTTAGCCTAGGGGAGCCTAAAGCCTAGGGGTGCCCTAGCCTGAAGGCTAGGGGAGCCCTGGCCTTAGCCTAGGGGAGCCTAAAGCCTAGGGGTGCCCTAGCCTGAAGGCTAGGGGAGCCCTGGCCTTAGCCTAGGGGAGCCTAAAGCCTAGGGGTGCCCTAGCCTGAAGGCTAGGGGAGCCCTGGCCTTAGCCTAGGGGAGCCTAAAGCCTAGGGGTGCCCTAGCCTGAAGGCTAGGGGAGCCCTGGCCTTAGCCTAGGGGAGCCCTAGCCTAAAGCCTAGGGGTGCCCTAGCCTGAAGGCTAGGGGAGCCCTGGCCTTAGCCTAGGGGAGCCCTAGCCTAAAGCCTAGGGGTGCCCTAGCCTGAAGGCTAGGGGAGCCCTGGCCTTAGCCTTGGGGAGCCCTAGCCTAAAGCCTAGGGGTGCCCTAGCCTGAAGGCTAGGGGAGCCCTGGCCTTAGCATTGGGGAGCCCTAGCCTAAAGCCTAGGGGTGCCCTAGCCTGAAGGCTAGGGGAGCCCTGGCCTTAGCCTAGGGGAGCCCTAGCCTAAAGCCTAGGGGTGCCCTAGCCTGAAGGCTAGGGGAGCCCTGGCCTTAGCGTAGGGGAGCCCTAGCCTAAAGCCTAGGGGTGCCCTAGCCTGAAGGCTAGGGGAGCCCTGGCCTTAGCGTAGGGGAGCCCTAGCCTAAAGCCTAGGGGTGCCCTAGCCTGAAGGCTAGGGGAGCCCTGGCCTTAGCGTAGGGGAGGCCTAGCCTAAAGCCTAGGGGTGCCCTAGCCTGAAGGCTAGGGGAGCCCTGGCCTTAGCGTAGGGGAGCCCTAGCCTAAAGCCTAGGGGTGCCCTAGCCTGAAGGCTAGGGGAGCCCTGGCCTTAGCCTAGGGGAGCCCTAGCCTAAAGCCTAGGGGTGCCCTAGCCTGAAGGCTAGGGGAGCCCTGGCCTTAGCCTAGGGGAGCCCTAGCCTAAAGCCTAGGGGTGCCCTAGCCTGAAGGCTAGGGGAGCCCTGGCCTTAGCCTAGGGGAGCCCTAGCCTAAAGCCTAGGGGTGCCCTTGCCTGAAGGCTAGGGGAGCCCTGGCCTTAGCCTAGGGGAGCCCTAGCCTAAAGCCTAGGGGTGCCCTAGCCTGAAGGCTAGGGGAGCCCTGGCCTTAGCGTAGGGGAGCCCTAGCCTAAAGCCTAGGGGTGCCCTAGCCTGAAGGCTAGGGGAGCCCTGGCCTTAGCCTAGGGGAGCCCTAGCCTAAAGCCTAGGGGTGCCCTAGCCTGAAGGCTAGGGGAGCCCTGGCCTTAGCCTAGGGGAGCCCTAGCCTAAAGCCTAGGGGTGCCCTAGCCTGAAGGCTAGGGGAGCCCTGGCCTTAGCCTAGGGGAGCCCTAGCCTAAAGCCTAGGGGTGCCCTAGCCTGAAGGCTAGGGGAGCCCTGGCCTTAGCCTAGGGGAGCCCTAGCCTAAAGCCTAGGGGTGCCCTTGCCTGAAGGCTAGGGGAGCCCTGGCCTTAGCCTAGGGGAGCCCTAGCCTAAAGCCTAGGGGTGCCCTTGCCTGAAGGCTAGGGGAGCCCTGGCCTTAGCCTAGGGGAGCCCTAGCCTAAAGCCTAGGGGTGCCCTAGCCTGAAGGCTAGGGGAGCCCTGGCCTTAGCCTAGGGGAGCCCTAGCCTAAAGCCTAGGGATGCCCTAGCCTGAAGGCTAGGGGAGCCCTGGCCTTAGCCTAGGGGAGCCCTAGCCTAAAGCCTAGGGGTGCCCTAGCCTGAAGGCTAGGGGAGCCCTGGCCTTAGCCTAGGGGAGCCCTAGCCTAAAGCCTAGGGGTGCCCTAGCCTGAAGGCTAGGGGAGCCCTGGCCTTAGCCTAGGGGAGCCCTAGCCTAAAGCCTAGGGGTGCCCTAGCCTGAAGGCTAGGGGAGCCCTGGCCTTAGCCTAGGGGAGCCCTAGCCTAAAGCCTAGGGGTGCCCTAGCCTGAAGGCTAGGGGAGCCCTGGCCTTAGCCTAGGGGAGCCCTAGCCTAAAGCCTAGGGGTGCCCTAGCCTGAAGGCTAGGGGAGCCCTGGCCTTAGCCTAGGGGAGCCATAGCCTAAAGCCTAGGGGTGCCCTAGCCTGAAGGCTAGGGGAGCCCTGGCCTTAGCCTAGGGGAGCCTAAAGCCTAGGGGTGCCCTAGCCTGAAGGCTAGGGGAGCCCTGGCCTTAGCCTAGGGGAGCCTAAAGCCTAGGGGTGCCCTAGCCTGAAGGCTAGGGGAGCCCTGGCCTTAGCCTAGGGGAGCCTAAAGCCTAGGGGTGCCCTAGCCTGAAGGCTAGGGGAGCCCTGGTCTTAGCCTAGGGGAGCCTAAAGCCTAGGGGTGCCCTAGCCTGAAGGCTAGGGGAGCCCTAGCCTTAGCCTAGGGGAGCCTAAAGCCTAGGGGTGCCCTAGCCTGAAGGCTAGGGGAGCCCTAGCCTAAAGCCTAGGGGTGCCCTAGCCTGAAGCCTAGGGGAGCCCTAGCCTTAGCCTAGGGGAGCCCTAGCCTAAAGCCTAGGGGTGCCCTAGCCTGAAGGCTAGGGGAGCCCTAGCCTTAGCCTTGGGGAGCCCTAGCCTAAAGCCTAGGGGTGCCCTAGCCTGAAGGCTAGGGGAGCCCTAGCCTTAGCCTAGGGGAGCCCTAGCCTAAAGCCTAGGGGTGCCCTAGCCTGAAGGCTAGGGGAGCCCTAGCCTTAGGCTAGGGGAGCCCTAGCCTAAAGCCTAGGGGTGCCCTAGCCTGAAGGCTAGGGGAGCCCTAGCCTTAGCCTAGGGGAGCCCTAGCCTAAAGCCTAGGGGTGCCCTAGCCTGAAGGCTAGGGGAGCCCTAGCCTTAGCCTAGGGGAGCCCTAGCCTAAAGCCTAGGGGTGCCCTAGCCTGAAGGCTAGGGGAGCCCTAGCCTTAGCCTAGGGGAGCCCTAGCCTAAAGCCTAGGGGTGCCCTAGCCTGAAGGCTAGGGGAGCCCTAGCCTTAGCCTAGGGGAGCCCTAGCCTAAAGCCTAGGGGTGCCCTAGCCTGAAGGCTAGGGGAGCCCTAGCCTTAGCCTAGGGGTGCCCTAGCCTAAAGCCTAGGGGTGCCCTAGCCTGAAGGCTAGGGGAGCCCTAGCCTTAGCCTAGGGGAGCCCTAGCCTAAAGCCTAGGGGTGCCCTAGCCTGAAGGCTAGGGGAGCCCTAGCCTTAGCCTAGTGGAGCCCTAGCCTAAAGCCTAGGGGTGCCCTAGCCTGAAGGCTAGGGGAGCCCTAGCCTTAGCCTAGGGGAGCCCTAGCCTAAAGCCTAGGGGTGCCCTAGCCTGAAGGCTAGGGGAGCCCTAGCCTTAGCCTAGGGGAGCCGTAGCCTAAAGCCTAGGGGTGCCCTAGCCTGAAGGCTAGGGGAGCCCTAGCCTTAGCCTAGGGGAGCCCTAGCCTAAAGCCTAGGGGTGCCCTAGCCTGAAGGCTAGGGGAGCCCTAGCCTTAGCCTAGGGTAGCCCTAGCCTAAATCCTAGGGGTGCCCTAGCCTGAAGGCTAGGGGAGCCCTAGCCTTAGCCTAGGGGAGCCCTAGCCTAAAGCCTAGGGGTGCGCTAGCCTGAAGGCTAGGGGAGCCCTAGCCTTAGCCTAGGGGAGCCCTAGCCTAAAGCCTAGGGGAGCCCTAGCCTAAAGCCTAGGGGTGCCCTAGCCTGAAGGCTAGGGGAGCCCTAGCCTTAGCCTAGGGGAGCCCTAGCCTTAGCCTAGGGGAGCCTAAAGCCTAGGGGTGCCCTAGCCTGAAGGCTAGGGGAGCCCTAGCCTTAGCCTAGGGGAGCCCTAGCCTAAAGCCTAGGGGTGCCCTAGCCTGAAGGCTAGGGGAGCCCTAGCCTTAGCCTAGGGGAGCCTAAAGCCTAGGGGTGCCCTAGCCTGAAGGCTAGGGGAGCCCTAGCCTTAGCCTAGGGGAGCCCTAGCCTAAAGCCTAGGGGTGCCCTAGCCTGAAGGCTAGGGGAGCCCTAGCCTTAGCCTAGGGGAGCCTAAAGCCTAGGGGTGCCGTAGCCTGAAGGCTAGGGGAGCCCTAGCCTTAGCCTAGGGGTGCCCTAGCCTAAAGACTAGGGGTGCCCTAGCCTGAAGGCTAGGGGAGCGCTAGCCATAGCCTAGGGGAGCCTAACGCCTAGGGGTGCCCTAGCCTGAAGGCTAGGGGAGCCCTAGCCTTAGCCTAGGGGAGCCCTAGCCTAAAGCCTAGGGGTGCCCTAGCCTTAGCCTAGGGGAGCCTAAAGCCTAGGTGTGCCCTACCCTGAAGATTAGGGGAGCCCTAGCCTTAGCCTGGGGAGCCTAAAGCCTAGGGGTGCCCTAGCCTGAAGGCTTGGGGAGCCCTAGCCTTAGCCTGGGGATCCTAAAGCCTAAGGGTGCCCTACCCTGAAGGCTAGGGGAGCCCTAGCCTTAGCCTGGGGGAGCCTAAAGTCTAGGGGTGCCCTAGCCTGAAGGGCTAGGGGAGCCCTAGCCTTAGCCTAGGGAAGCCCTAGCCTAAGCCTAGGGGTGCCCTAGCCTGAAGGCTAGGGGAGCGCTAGCCATAGCCTAGGGGAGCCTAACGCCTAGGGGTGCCCTAGCCTGAAGGCTAGGGGAGCCCTAGCCTTAGCCTAGGGGAGCCCTAGCCTAAAGCCTAGGGGTGCCCTAGCCTTAGCCTTGGGGAGCCTAAAGCCTAGGTGTGCCCTACCCTGAAGGTTAGGGGAGCCCTAGCCTTAGCCTGGGGAGCCTAAAGCCTAGGGGTGCCCTAGCCTGAAGGCTAGGGGAGCCCTAGCCTTAGCCTGGGGAGCCTAAAGCCTAAGGGTGCCCTACCCTGAAGGCTAGGGAGCCCTAGCCTTAGCCTGGGGGAGCCTAAAGTCTAGGGGTGCCCTAGCCTGAAGGCTAGGGGAGCCCTAGCCTTAGCCTAGGGAAGCCCTAGCCTAAAGCCTAGGGGTACCCTAGCCTGAAGGCTAGGGGAGCACTAGCCTTAGCCTAGGGGAGCCCTAGCCTAAAGCCTAGGGGTGCCCTAGCCTGAAGGCTAGGGGAGCCCTAGCCTTAGCCTAGGGGAGCCCTAGCCTAAGCCTAGGGGTGCCCTAGCCTGAGGCTAGGGGAGCCCTAGCCTTAGCCTAGGGGAGCCCTAGCCTAAAGCCTAGGGGTGCCCTAGCCTGAAGGCTAGGGGAGCCCTAGCCTTAGCCTAGGGGAGCCCTAGCCTAAAGCCTTGGGGTGCCCTAGCCTGAAGGCTAGGGGAGCCCTAGCCTTAGCCTAGGGGAGCCCTAGCCTAAAGCCTAGGGGTGCCCTAGCCTGAAGGCTAGGGGAGCCCTAGCCTTAGCCTAGGGGAGCCCTAGCCTAAAGCCTAGGGGTGCCCTAGCCTGAAGGCTAGGGGAGCCCTAGCCTTAGCCTAGGGGAGCCTAAAGCTAGGGGTGCCCTAGCCTGAAGGCTAGGGGAGCCCTAGCCTTAGCCTAGGGGAGCCTAAAGCTAGGGGTGCCCTAGCCTGAAGGCTAGGGGAGCCCTAGCCTTAGCCTAGGGGAACCCTAGCCTGAAGCCTAGGGGTGCCCTAGCCTGAAGGCTAGGGGAGTCCTAGCCGGAAGCCTAGGGGAGCCCTAGCCTGAAGGCTAGGGATGCCCTAGCCGGAAGGCTAGGGGAGCCCTAGCCGGAAGCCTAGGGGAGCCCTAGCCGGAAGGCTAGGGGTGCCCTAGCCGGAAGGCTAGGGGAGCCCTAGCCGGAAGCCTAGGGGAGCCCTAGCCGGAAGCCTAGGGGAGCCCTAGCCTGAAGGCTAGGGGTGCCCTAGCCGGAAGGCTAGGGGAGCCCTACCCGGAAGCCTAGGGGAGCCCTAGCCTGAAGGCTAGGGGTGCCCTAGCCGGAAGGCTAGGGGAGTCCTAGCCGGAAGCTTAGGGGAGCCCTAGCCTGAAGGCTAGGGATGCCCTAGCCGGAAGGCTAGGGGAGCCCTAGCCGGAAGCCTAGGGGAGCCCTAGCCTGAAGGCTAGGGGTGCCCTAGCCGGAAGGCTAGGGGAGCCCTAGCCGGAAGCCTAGGGGAGCCCTAGCCGGAAGCCTAGGGGAGCCCTAGCCTGAAGGCTAGGGGTGCCCTAGCCGGAAGGCTATGGGAGCCCTAGCCCGAAGCCTAGGGGAGCCCTAGCCTGAAGGCTAGGGGTGCCCTAGCCGGAAGCCTAGGGGAGCCCTAGCCCGAAGCCTAGGGGAGCCCTAGCCCGAAGGCTAGGGGTGCCCTAGCCGGAAGCCTAGGGGAGCCCTAGCCCGAAGCCTAGGGGTGCCCTAGCCCGAAGGCTAGGGGTGCCCTAGCCGGAAGCCTAGGGGAGCCCTAGCCGGAAGGCTAGGGGAGCCCTAGCCGGAAGCCTAGGGGAGCCCTAGCCGGAAGGCTAGGGGAGCCCTAGCCGGAAGGCTAGGGGAGCCCTAGCCTGAAGGCTAGGGGTGCCCTAGCCGGAAGCCTAGGGGAGCCCTAGCCGGAAGCCTAGGGGAGCCCTAGCCTGAAGGCTAGGGGTGCCCTAGCCGGAAGCCTAGGGGAGCCCTAGCCGGAAGCCTAGGGGAGCCCTAGCCTGAAGGCTAGGGGTGCCCTAGCCGGAACCCTAGGGGAGCCCTAGCCGGAAGCCTAGGGGAGGCCTAGCCTGAAGGCTAGGGGTGCCCTAGCCGGAACCCTAGGGGAGCCCTAGCCGGAAGCCTAGGGGAGCCCTAGCCTGAAGGCTAGGGGTGCCCTAGCCGGAAGGCTAGGGGAGCCCTAGCCGGAAGCCTAGGGGAGCCCTAGCCTGAAGGCTAGGGGTGCCCTAGCCGGAAGGCTAGGGGAGCCCTAGCCGGAAGCCTAGGGGAGCCCTAGCCTGAAGGCTAGGGGTGCCCTAGCCGGAAGCCTAGGGGAGCCCTAGCCGGAAGCCTAGGGGAGCCCTAGCCTGAAGGCTAGGGGTGCCCTAGCCGGAAGGCTAGGGGAGCCCTAGCCGGAAGCCTAGCGGAGCCCTAGCCTGAAGGCTAGGGGTGCCCTAGCCGGAAGCCTAGGGGAGCCCTAGCCCGAAGCCTAGGGGAGCCCTAGCCCGAAGGCTAGGGGTGCCCTAGCGGGAAGGCTAGGGGTGCCCTAGCCGGAAGCCTAGGGGAGCCCTAGCCGGAAGCCTAGGGGAGCCCTAGCCTGAAGGCTAGGGGTGCCCTAGCCGGAAGCCTAGGGGAGCCCTAGCCGGAAGCCTAGGGGAGCCCTAGCCTGAAGGCTAGGGGTGCCCTAGCCGGAAGCCTAGGGGAGCCCTAGCCGGAACCTAGTGGAGCCCTAGCCTGAAGGCTAGGGGTGCCCTAGCCGGAAGCCTAGGGGAGCCCTAGCCGGAAGCCTAGGGGAGCCCTAGCCTGAAGGCTAGGGGTGCCCTAGCTGGAAGGCTAGGGGAGCCCTAGCCGGAAGCCTAGGGGAGCCCTAGCCTGAAGGCTAGGGGTGCCCTAGCCGGTAGGCTAGGGGAGCCCTAGCCGTAAGCCTAGCGGAGCCCTAGCCAGAAGGCTAGTGGTGACCTAGCCGGAAGGCTAGGGGAGCCCTAGCCGGAAGCCTAGGGGAGCCCTAGCCGGAAGCCTAGGGGAGCCCTAGCCTGAAGGCTAGGGGTGACCTAGCAGGAAGGCTAGGGGAGCCCTAGCCGGAAGCCTAGGGGAGCCCTAGCCTGAAGGCTAGGGGTGCCCTAGCCGGAAGGCTAGGGGAGCCCTAGCCGGAAGCCTAGGGGAGCCCTAGCCTGAAGGCTAGGGGTGCCCTAGCCGGAAGGCTAGGGGAGCCCTAGCCGGAAGCCTAGGGGTGCCCTAGCCTGAAGGCTAGGGGAGCCCTAGCCTTAGCCTAGGGGAGCCTAAAGCCTAGGGGTGCCCTAGCCTGAAGGCTAGGGGAGCCCTAGCCTTAGCCTAGGGGAGCCTAAAGCCTAGGGGTGCCCTAGCCTGAAGGCTAGGGGAGCCCTAGCCTTAGCCTAGGGGAGCCTAAAGCCTAGGGGTGCCCTAGCCTGAAGGCTAGGGGAGCCCTAGCCTTAGCCTAGGGGAGCCTAAAGCCTAGGGGTGCCCTAGCCTGAAGGCTAGGGGAGCCCTAGCCTTAGCCTAGGGGAGCCTAAAGCCTAGGGGTGCCCTAGCCGGTAGGCTAGGGGAGCCCTAACCGTAAGCCTAGCGGAGCCCTAGCCAGAAGGCTAGTGGTGACCTAGCCGGAAGGCTAGGGGAGCCCTAGCCGGAAGCCTAGGGGAGCCCTAGCCGGAAGCCTAGGGGAGCCCTAGCCTGAAGGCTAGGGGTGACCTAGCAGGAAGGCTAGGGGAGCCCTAGCCGGAAGCCTAGGGGAGCCCTAGCCTGAAGGCTAGGGGTGCCCTAGCCGGAAGGCTAGGGGAGCCCTAGCCGGAAGCCTAGGGGAGCCCTAGCCTGAAGGCTAGGGGTGCCCTAGCCGGAAGGCTAGGGGAGCCCTAGCCGGAAGCCTAGGGGAGCCCTAGCCTGAAGGCTAGGGGTGCCCTAGCCGGAAGGCTAGGGGAGCCCTAGCCGGAAGCCTAGGGGAGCCCTAGCCTGAAGGCTAGGGTGCCCTAGCCGGAAGGCTAGGGGAGCCCTAGCCGGAAGCCTAGGGGAGCCCTAGCCTGAAGGCTAGGGGTGCCCTAGCCGGAAGGCTAGGGGAGCCCTAGCCGGAAGCCTAGGGGAGCCCTAGCCTGAAGGCTAGGGGTGCCCTAGCCGGAAGGCTAGGGGAGCCCTAGCCGGAAGCCTAGGGGAGCCCTAGCCTGAAGGCTAGGGGTGCCCTAGCCGGAAGGCTAGGGGAGCCCTAGCCGGAAGCCTAGCGGAGCCCTAGCCTGAAGGCTAGGGGTGCCCTAGACGGAAGGCTAGGGGAGCCCTAGCCGGAAGGCTAGGGGAGCCCTAGCCTGAAGGCTAGGGGTGCCCTAGCCGGAAGCCTAGGGGAGCCCTAGCCCGAAGCCTAGGGGAGCCCTAGCCCGAAGGCTAGGGGTGCCCTAGCGGGAAGGCTAGGGGTGCCCTAGCCGGAAGCCTAGGGGAGCCCTAGCCGGAAGCCTAGGGGAGCCCTAGCCTGAAGGCTAGGGGTGCCCTAGCCGGAAGCCTAGGGGAGCCCTAGCCGGAAGCCTAGGGGAGCCCTAGCCTGAAGGCTAGGGGTGCCCTAGCCGGAAGCCTAGGGGAGCCCTAGCCGGAACCTAGTGGAGCCCTAGCCTGAAGGCTAGGGGTGCCCTAGCCGGAAGCCTAGGGGAGCCCTAGCCGGAAGCCTAGGGGAGCCCTAGCCTGAAGGCTAGGGGTGCCCTAGCCGGAAGGCTAGGGGAGCCCTAGCCGGAAGCCTAGGGGAGCCCTAGCCTGAAGGCTAGGGGTGCCCTAGCCGGTAGGCTAGGGGAGCCCTAGCCGTAAGCCTAGCGGAGCCCTAGCCTGAAGGCTAGTGGTGACCTAGCCGGAAGGCTAGGGGAGCCCTAGCCGGAAGCCTAGGGGAGCCCTAGCCGGAAGCCTAGGGGAGCCCTAGCCTGAAGGCTAGGGGTGACCTAGCCGGAAGGCTAGGGGAGCCCTAGCCGGAAGCCTAGGGGAGCCCTAGCCTGAAGGCTAGGGGTGCCCTAGCCGGAAGGCTAGGGGAGCCCTAGCCGGAAGCCTAGGGGAGCCCTAGCCTGAAGGCTAGGGGTGCCCTAGCCGGAAGGCTAGGGGAGCCCTAGCCGGAAGCCTAGGGGAGCCCTAGCCTGAAGGCTAGGGGTGCCCTAGCCGGAAGCCTAGGGGAGCCCTAGCCTGAAGGCTAGGGTGCCCTAGCCGGAAGGCTAGGGGAGCCCTAGCCGGAAGCCTAGGGGAGCCCTAGCCGGAAGGCTAGGGGAGCCCTAGCCGGAAGGCTAGGGGAGCCCTAGCCGGAAGCCTAGGGGAGCCCTAGCCGGAAGGCTAGGGGTGCCCTAGCCTGAAGGCTAGGGGAGCCCTAGCCTTAGCCTAGGGGAGCCTAAAGCCTAGGGGTGCCCTAGCCTGAAGGCTAGGGGAGCCCTAGCCTTAGCCTAGGGGAGCCTAAAGCCTAGGGGTGCCCTAGCCTGAAGGCTAGGGGAGCCCTAGCCTTAGCCTAGGGGAACCCTAGCCTGAAGCCTAGGGGTGCCCTAGCCTGAAGGCTAGGGGAGTCCTAGCCGGAAGCCTAGGGGAGCCCTAGCCTGAAGGCTAGGGATGCCCTAGCCGGAAGGCTAGGGGAGCCCTAGCCGGAAGCCTAGGGGAGCCCTAGCCTGAAGGCTAGGGGTGCCCTAGCCGGAAGGCTAGGGGAGCCCTACCCGGAAGCCTAGGGGAGCCCTAGCCTGAAGGCTAGGGATGCCCTAGCCGGAAGGCTAGGGGAGCCCTAGCCGGAAGCCTAGGGGAGCCCTAGCCTGAAGGCTAGGGGTGCCCTAGCCGGAAGGCTAGGGGAGCCCTAGCCGGAAGCCTAGGGGAGCCCTAGCCGGAAGCCTAGGGGAGCCCTAGCCTGAAGGCTAGGGGTGCCCTAGCCGGAAGGCTATGGGAGCCCTAGCCCGAAGCCTAGGGGAGCCCTAGCCTGAAGGCTAGGGGTGCCCTAGCCGGAAGCCTAGGGGAGCCCTAGCCCGAAGCCTAGGGGAGCCCTAGCCCGAAGGCTAGGGGTGCCCTAGCCGGAAGCCTAGGGGAGCCCTAGCCCGAAGCCTAGGGGAGCCCTAGCCCGAAGGCTAGGGGTGCCCTAGCCGGAAGCCTAGGGGAGCCCTAGCCGGAAGGCTAGGGGAGCCCTAGCCGGAAGCCTAGGGGAGCCCTAGCCGGAAGGCTAGGGGAGCCCTAGCCGGAAGGCTAGGGGAGCCCTAGCCTGAAGGCTAGGGGTGCCCTAGCCGGAAGCCTAGGGGAGCCCTAGCCGGAAGCCTAGGGGAGCCCTAGCCTGAAGGCTAGGGGTGCCCTAGCCGGAAGCCTAGGGGAGCCCTAGCCGGAAGCCTAGGGGAGCCCTAGCCTGAAGGCTAGGGGTGCCCTAGCCGGAACCCTAGGGGAGCCCTAGCCGGAAGCCTAGGGGAGGCCTAGCCTGAAGGCTAGGGGTGCCCTAGCCGGAACCCTAGGGGAGCCCTAGCCGGAAGCCTAGGGGAGCCCTAGCCTGAAGGCTAGGGGTGCCCTAGCCGGAAGGCTAGGGGAGCCCTAGCCGGAAGCCTAGGGGAGCCCTAGCCTGAAGGCTAGGGGTGCCCTAGCCGGAAGGCTAGGGGAGCCCTAGCCGGAGGCCTAGGGGAGCCCTAGCCGGAAGGCTAGGGGTGCCCTAGCCGGAAGGCTAGGGGAGCCCTAGCCGGAAGCCTAGGGGAGCCCTAGCCTGAAGGCTAGGGGTGCCCTAGCCGGAAGGCTAGGGGAGCCCTAGCCGGAAGCCTTGCGGAGCCCTAGCCTGAAGGCTAGGGGTGCCCTAGCCGGAAGGCTAGGGGAGCCCTAGCCGGAAGGCTAGGGGAGCCCTAGCCTGAAGGCTAGGGGTGCCCTAGCCGGAAGCCTAGGGGAGCCCTAGCCCGAAGCCTAGGGGAGCCCTAGCCCGAAGGCTAGGGGTGCCCTAGCGGGAAGCCTAGGGGAGCCCTAGCCGGAAGCCTAGGGGAGCCCTAGCCTGAAGGCTAGGGGTGCCCTAGCCGGAAGCCTAGGGGAGCCCTAGCCGGAAGCCTAGGGGAGCCCTAGCCTGAAGGCTAGGGGTGCCCTAGCCGGAAGCCTAGGGGAGCCCTAGCCGGAACCTAGTGGAGCCCTAGCCTGAAGGCTAGGGGTGCCCTAGCCGGAAGCCTAGGGGAGCCCTAGCCGGAAGCCTAGGGGAGCCCTAGCCTGAAGGCTAGGGGTGCCCTAGCCGGAAGGCTAGGGGAGCCCTAGCCGGAAGCCTAGGGGAGCCCTAGCCTGAAGGCTAGGGGTGCCCTAGCCGGTAGGCTAGGGGAGCCCTAGCCGTAAGCCTAGCGGAGCCCTAGCCTGAAGGCTAGTGGTGACCTAGCCGGAAGGCTAGGGGAGCCCTAGCCGGAAGGCTAGGGGAGCCCTAGCCTGAAGGCTAGGGGTGCCCTAGCCGGAAGGCTAGGGGAGCCCCAGCCGGAAGCCTAGGTGAGCCCTAGCCTGAAGGCTAGGGGTGCCATAGCCGGACGCTAGGGGAGCCCCAGCCGGAAGCCTAGGGGAGCCCTAGCCTGAAGGCTAGGGGTGCCCTAGCCGGAAGGCTAGGGGAGCCCTAGCCGGAAGCCTAGGGGAGCCCTAGCCTGAAGCCTAGGGGTACCCTAACCGGAAGGCTAGGGTAGCCCTAGCCGTAAGCCTAGGGGAGCCCTAGCCTGAAGCCTAGGGGTGCCCTAGCCGGAAGGCTAGGGGAGCCCTAGCCTGAAGCCTAGGGGAGCCCTAGCCTGAAGCCTAGGGGAGCCCTAGCCTGAAGCCTAGGAGTGCCCTAGCCGGAAGGCTAGGGGAGCCCTAGCCTGAAGCCTAGGGGAGCCCTAGCCTGAAGCCTAGGGGTGCCCTAGCCGGAAGGCTAGGGGAGCCCTAGCCTGAAGCCTAGGGGAGCCCTAGCCTGAAGCCTAGGGTTGCCCTAGCCGGAAGGCTAGGGGAGCCCTCGCCTGAAGCCTAGGAGAGACCTAGCCTGAAGCCTAGGGGTGCCCTAGTCGGAAGGCTAGGGGAGCCCTAGCCTGAAGCCTAGGGGTGCCCTAGCCGGAAGGCTAGTGGAGCCCTAGCCTGAAGCCTAGGGGAGCCCTAGCCTGAAGGCTAGGGGAGCCCTAGCCGGAAGGCTAGGGGAGCCCTAGCCGGAAGCCTAGGGGAGCCCTAGCCTGAAGCCTAGGGGTGCCCTAGCCGGAAGGCAAGGGGAGCCCTAGCCTGAAGCCTAGGGGAGCCCTAGCCTGAAGCCTAGGGATGCCCTAGCCGGAAGGCTAGGGGAGCCCTAGCCTGAAGCCTAGGGGAGCCCTAGCCTGAAGCCTAGGGGTGCCCTAGCCGGAAGGCTAGGGGAGCCCTAGACTGAAGCCTAGGGGGGCCCTAGCCTGAAGCATAGGGGTGCCCTAGCCGGAAGGCTAGGGGAGCCCTAGCCTGAAGCCTAGGGGAGCCCTAGCCTGAAGCCTAGGGGTGCCCTAGCCCGAAGGCTAGGGGAGCCCTAGCCTGAAGCCTAGGGGAGCCCCAGCCTGAAGCCTAGGGGTACCCTACCCGGAAGCTAGGGGAGCCCTAGTCTGAAGCCTAGGGGAGCCCTAGCCTGAAGCCTAGGGGTGCCCTAGCCGGAAGGCTAGGGCAGCCCTAGCCTGAAGCCTAGGGGAGCCCTAGCCTGAAGCCTAGGGGTGCCCTAGCCTGAACCCAGGGGAGCCCTAGCCTGAAGCCTAGGGGTGCCCTAGCCGGAAGGCTAGGGGAGCCCTAGCCTGAAGCCTAGGGGAGCCCTAGCCTGAAGCCTAGGGTTGCCCTAGCCGGAAGGCTAGGGGAGCCCTCGCCTGAAGCCTAGGGGAGACCTAGCCTGAAGACTAGGGGTGCCCTAGTCGGAAGGCTAGGGGAGCCCTAGCCTGAAGCCTAGGGGTGCCCTAGCCGGAAGGCTAGTGGAGCCCTAGCCTGAAGCCTAGGGGAGCCCTAGCCTGAATGCTAGGGGTGCCCTAGCCGGAAGGCTAGGGGAGCCCTAGCCGGAAGCCTAGGGGAGCCCTAGCCTGAAGCCTAGGGGTGCCCTAGCCGGAAGGCAAGGGGAGCCCTAGCCTGTAGCCTAGGGGAGCCCTAGCCTGAAGCCTAGGGGTGCCCTAGCCGGAAGGCTAGGGGAGCCCTAGCCTGAAGCCTAGGGGAGCCCTAGCCTGAAGCCTA
This sequence comes from Tenrec ecaudatus, assembly GCF_050624435.1. Taxonomy (NCBI): domain Eukaryota; kingdom Metazoa; phylum Chordata; class Mammalia; order Afrosoricida; family Tenrecidae; genus Tenrec; species Tenrec ecaudatus. Next base: position 52,927 of record NW_027458160.1, on the reverse strand, counting down.
GGGGTGCCCTAGCCGGAAGGCTAGGGGAGCCCTAGCCTGAAGCCTAGGGGAGCCCCAGCCTGAAACCTAGGGGTACCCTACCCGGAAGGCTAGGGGAGCCCTAGTCTGAAGCCTAGGGGAGCCCTAGCCTGAAGCCTAGGGGTGCCCTAGCCGGAAGGCTAGGGGAGCCCTAGCCTGAAACCTAGGGGAGCCCTAGCCTGAAGCCTAGGGGTGCCCTAGCCGGAAGGCTAGGGGAGCCCTAGCCGGAAGCCTAGGGGAGCCTTAGCCTGAAGCCTAGGGGTGCCCTAGCCGGAAGCCTAGGGGAGCCCTAGCCGGAAGCCTAGGGGAGCCCTAGCCTGAAGCCTAGGGGTGCCCTAGCCGGAAGGCTAGGGGAGCCCTAGCCGGAATCCTAGGGGAGCCCTAGCCTGAAGCCTAGGGGTGCCCTAGCCGGAAGGCTAGGGGAGCCCTAGCCGGAAGCCTAGGGGAGCCTTAGCCTGAAGCCTAGGGGTGCCCTAGCCTGAAGCCTAGGGGAGGCCTAGCCTGAAGCCTAGGGGAGCCCTAGCCTGAAGCCTAGGGGTGCCCTAGCGTGAAGGCTAGGGGAGCCCTAGCCTTAGCCTAGGGGAGCCCTAGCCTTAGCCTAGGGGAGCCCTAGCCTGAAGCCTAGGGCTGCCCTAGCCTGAAGGCTAGGGGAGCCCTAGCCTGAAGCCTAGGGCTGCCTTAGCCTGAAGGCTAGGGGAGCCCTAGCCTTAGCCTAGGGGAGCCCTAGCCTGAAGCCTAGGGCAGCCCTAGCCTGAAGGCTAGGGGAGCCCTAGCCTTAGCCTAGGGGAGCCCTAGCCTGAAGCCTAGGGCTGCCCTAGCCTGAAGGCTAGGGGAGCCCTAGCCTTAGCCTAGGGGTGCCCTAGCCTGAAGCCTAGGGGTGCCCTAGCCGGAAGGCTAGGGGAGCCCTAGCCGGAAGCCTAGGGGAGCCCTAGCCTTAAGGCTAGGGGTGCCCTAGCCGGAAGGCTAGGGGAGCCCTAGCCGAAAGCCTAGGGGAGCCCTAGCCTGAAGCCTAGGGGTGCCCTAGACGGAAGGCTAGGGGAGCCCTAGCCGGAAGCCTAGGGGAGCCCTAGCCTGAAGCCTAGGGGTGCCCTAGCCGGAAGGCTAAGGGAGCCCTAGCCGGAAGCCTAGGGGAGCCCTAGCCTGAAGCCTAGGGGTGCCCTAGCCGGAAGGCTAGGGGAGCCCTAGCCGGAAGCCTAGGGGAGCCCTAGCCTGAAGCCTAGGGGTGCCCTAGCCGGAAGGCTAGGGGAGCCCTAGCCGGAAGCCTAGGGGAGCCCTAGCCTGAAGCCTAGGGGTGCCCTAGCCGGAAGGCTAGGGGTGCCCTAGCCGGAAGGCTAGGGGAGCCCTAGCCTGAAGCCTAGGGGAGCCCTAGCCTGAAGCCTAGGGGAGCCCTAGCCTGAAGCCTAGGGGTGCCCTAGCCGGAAGGCTAGGGGAGCCCTAGCCTGAAGCCTAGGGGAGCCCTAGCCTGAAGCCTAGGGGTGCCCTAGCCTGAAGGCTAGGGGAGCCCTAGCCTGAAGCCTAGGGGAGCCCTAGCCTGAAGCCTAGGGGTGCCCTAGCCGGAAGGCTAGGGGAGCCCTAGCCTGAAGCCTAGGGGAGACCTAGCCTGAAGCCTAGGGGTGGCCTAGCCGGAAGGCTAGGGGAGCCCTAGCCTGAAGCCTAGGGGTGCCCTAGCCGGAAGGCTAGGGGAGCCCTAGCCTGAAGCCTAGGGGAGCCCTAGCCTGAAGCCTAGGGGTGCCCTAGCCTGAAGGCTAGGGGAGCCCCAGCCGGAAGCCTAGGTGAGCCCTAGCCTGAAGGCTAGGGGTGCCATAGCCGGACGCTAGGGGAGCCCCAGCCGGAAGCCTAGGGGAGCCCTAGCCTGAAGGCTAGGGGTGCCCTAGCCGGAAGGCTAGGGGAGCCCTAGCCGGAAGCCTAGGGGAGCCCTAGTCTGAAGGCTAGGGTGCCCTAGCCGGAAGGCTAGGGGAGCCCTAGCCGGAAGCCTAGGGGAGCCCTAGCCGGAAGGCTAGGGGTGCCCTAGCCGGAAGGCTAGGGGAGCCCTAGCCGGAAGCCTAGGGGAGCCCCAGCCGGAAGCCCAGGGGAGCCCTAGACGGAAGGCTAGGGGAGCCCTAGCCGGAAGGCTAGGGGAGCCCTAGCCTGAAGGCTAGGGGTGCCCTAGCCGGAAGGCTAGGGGAGCCCCAGCCGGAAGCCTAGGTGAGCCCTAGCCTGAAGGCTAGGGGTGCCATAGCCGGACGCTAGGGGAGCCCCAGCCGGAAGCCTAGGGGAGCCCTAGCCTGAAGGCTAGGGGTGCCCTAGCCGGAAGGCTAGGGGAGCCCTAGCCGGAAGCCTAGGGGAGCCCTAGCCTGAAGCCTAGGGGTACCCTAACCGGAAGGCTAGGGTAGCCCTAGCCGGAAGCCTAGGGGAGCCCTAGCCTGAAGCCTAGGGGTGCCCTAGCCGGAAGGCTAGGGGAGCCCTAGACGGAAGCCTAGGGGAGCCCTAGCCTGAAGGCTAGGGGTGCCCTAGCCGGAAGCCTAGGGGAGCCCTAGCCGGAACCTAGTGGAGCCCTAGCCTGAAGGCTAGGGGTGCCCTAGCCGGAAGCCTAGGGGAGCCCTAGCCGGAAGCCTAGGGGAGCCCTAGCCTGAAGGCTAGGGGTGCCCTAGCCGGAAGGCTAGGGGAGCCCTAGCCGGAAGCCTAGGGGAGCCCTAGCCTGAAGGCTAGGGGTGCCCTAGCCGGTAGGCTAGGGGAGCCCTAGCCGTAAGCCTAGCGGAGCCCTAGCCTGAAGGCTAGTGGTGACCTAGCCGGAAGGCTAGGGGAGCCCTAGCCGGAAGCCTAGGGGAGCCCTAGCCGGAAGCCTAGGGGAGCCCTAGCCTGAAGGCTAGGGGTGACCTAGCCGGAAGGCTAGGGGTGCCCTAGCCGGAAGCCTAGGGGAGCCCTAGCCTGAAGGCTAGGGGTGCCCTAGCCGGAAGGCTAGGGGAGCCCTAGCCGGAAGCCTAGGGGAGCCCTAGCTTGAAGGCTAGGGGTGCCCTAGCCGGAAGGCTAGGGGAGCCCTAGCCGGAAGGCTAGGGGAGCCCTAGCCTGAAGGCTAGGGGTGCCCTAGCCGGAAGGCTAGGGGAGCCCTAGCCGGAAGCCTAGGGGAGCCCTAGCCTGAAGGCTAGGGTGCCCTAGCCGGAAGGCTAGGGGAGCCCTAGCCGGAAGCCTAGGGGAGCCCTAGCCGGAAGGCTAGGGGTGCCCTAGCCGGAAGGCTAGGGGAGCCCTAGCCGGAAGCCTAGGGGAGCCCTAGCCGGAAGGCTAGGGGAGCCCTAGCCGGAAGCCTAGGGGAGCCCTAGCCGGAAGGCTAGGGGAGCCCTAGCCGGAAGGCTAGGGGAGCCCTAGCCTGAAGGCTAGGTGTGCCCTAGCCGGAAGGCTAGGGGAGCCCCAGCCGGAAGCCTAGGTGAGCCCTAGCCTGAAGGCTAGGGGTGCCATAGCCGGACGCTAGGGGAGCCCCAGCCGGAAGCCTAGGGGAGCCCTAGCCTGAAGGCTAGGGGAGCCCTAGCCTGAAGCCTAGGGGTGCCCTAGCCGGAAGGCTAGGGGAGCCCTAGCCTGAAGCCTAGGGGAGCCCTAGCCTGAAGCCTAGGGGAGCCCTAGCCTGAAGCCTAGGAGTGCCCTAGCCGGAAGGCTAGGGGAGCCCTAGCCTGAAGCCTAGGGGAGCCCTAGCCTGAAGCCTAGGGGTGCCCTAGCCGGAAGGCTAGGGGAGCCCTAGCCTGAAGCCTAGGGGAGCCCTAGCCTGAAGCCTAGGGTTGCCCTAGCCGGAAGGCTAGGGGAGCCCTCGCCTGAAGCCTAGGAGAGACCTAGCCTGAAGCCTAGGGGTGCCCTAGTCGGAAGGCTAGGGGAGCCCTAGCCTGAAGCCTAGGGGTGCCCTAGCCGGAAGGCTAGTGGAGCCCTAGCCTGAAGCCTAGGGGAGCCCTAGCCTGAAGGCTAGGGGAGCCCTAGCCGGAAGGCTAGGGGAGCCCTAGCCGGAAGCCTAGGGGAGCCCTAGCCTGAAGCCTAGGGGTGCCCTAGCCGGAAGGCAAGGGGAGCCCTAGCCTGAAGCCTAGGGGAGCCCTAGCCTGAAGCCTAGGGATGCCCTAGCCGGAAGGCTAGGGGAGCCCTAGCCTGAAGCCTAGGGGAGCCCTAGCCTGAAGCCTAGGGGTGCCCTAGCCGGAAGGCTAGGGGAGCCCTAGCCTGAAGCCTAGGGGGGCCCTAGCCTGAAGCCTAGGGGTGCCCTAGCCGGAAGGCTAGGGGAGCCCTAGCCTGAAGCCTAGGGGAGCCCTAGCCTGAAGCCTAGGGGTGCCCTAGCCCGAAGGCTAGGGGAGCCCTAGCCTGAAGCCTAGGGGAGCCCCAGCCTGAAGCCTAGGGGTACCCTACCCGGAAGGCTAGGGGAGCCCTAGTCTGAAGCCTAGGGGAGCCCTAGCCTGAAGCCTAGGGGTGCCCTAGCCGGAAGGCTAGGGCAGCCCTAGCCTGAAGCCTAGGGGAGCCCTAGCCTGAAGCCTAGGGGTGCCCTAGCCTGAAGCCAGGGGAGCCCTAGCCTGAAGCCTAGGGGTGCCCTAGCCGGAAGGCTAGGGGAGCCCTAGCCTGAAGCCTAGGGGAGCCCTAGCCTGAAGCCTAGGGTTGCCCTAGCCGGAAGGCTAGGGGAGCCCTCGCCTGAAGCCTAGGGGAGACCTAGCCTGAAGACTAGGGGTGCCCTAGTCGGAAGGCTAGGGGAGCCCTAGCCTGAAGCCTAGGGGTGCCCTAGCCGGAAGGCTAGTGGAGCCCTAGCCTGAAGCCTAGGTGAGCCCTAGCCTGAATGCTAGGGGTGCCCTAGCCGGAAGGCTAGGGGAGCCCTAGCCGGAAGCCTAGGGGAGCCCTAGCCTGAAGCCTAGGGGTGCCCTAGCCGGAAGGCAAGGGGAGCCCTAGCCTGTAGCCTAGGGGAGCCCTAGCCTGAAGCCTAGGGGTGCCCTAGCCGGAAGGCTAGGGGAGCCCTAGCCTGAAGCCTAGGGGAGCCCTAGCCTGAAGCCTAGGGGTGCCCTAGCCGGAAGGCTAGGGGAGCCCTAGCCTGAAGCCTAGGGGAGCCCCAGCCTGAAGCCTAGGGGTACCCTACCCGGAAGGCTAGGGGAGCCCTAGTCTGAAGCCTAGGGGAGCCCTAGCCTGAAGCCTAGGGGTGCCCTAGCCGGAAGGCTAGGGGAGCCCTAGCCTGAAACCTAGGGGAGCCCTAGCCTGAAGCCTAGGGGTGCCCTAGCCGGAAGGCTAGGGGAGCCCTAGCCGGAAGCCTAGGGGAGCCTTAGCCTGAAGCCTAGGGGTGCCCTAGCCGGAAGCCTAGGGGAGCCCTAGCCGGAAGCCTAGGGGAGCCCTAGCCTGAAGCCTAGGGGTGCCCTAGCCGGAAGGCTAGGGGAGCCCTAGCCGGAATCCTAGGGGAGCCCTAGCCTGAAGCCTAGGGGTGCCCTAGCCGGAAGGCTAGGGGAGCCCTAGCCGGAAGCCTAGGGGAGCCTTAGCCTGAAGCCTAGGGGTGCCCTAGCCTGAAGCCTAGGGGAGGCCTAGCCTGAAGCCTAGGGGAGCCCTAGCCTGAAGCCTAGGGGTGCCCTAGCGTGAAGGCTAGGGGAGCCCTAGCCTTAGCCTAGGGGAGCCCTAGCCTTAGCCTAGGGGAGCCCTAGCCTGAAGCCTAGGGCTGCCCTAGCCTGAAGGCTAGGGGAGCCCTAGCCTGAAGCCTAGGGCTGCCTTAGCCTGAAGGCTAGGGGAGCCCTAGCCTTAGCCTAGGGGAGCCCTAGCCTGAAGCCTAGGGCTGCCCTAGCCGGAAGGCTAGGGGAGCCCCAGCCGGAAGCCTAGGTGAGCCCTAGCCTGAAGGCTAGGGGTGCCATAGCCGGACGCTAGGGGAGCCCCAGCCGGAAGCCTAGGGGAGCCCTAGCCTGAAGGCTAGGGGTGCCCTAGCCGGAAGGCTAGGGGAGCCCTAGCCGGAAGCCTAGGGGAGCCCTAGCCTGAAGCCTAGGGGTACCCTAACCGGAAGGCTAGGGTAGCCCTAGCCGGAAGCCTAGGGGAGCCCTAGCCTGAAGCCTAGGGGTGCCCTAGCCGGAAGGCTAGGGGAGCCCTAGACGGAAGCCTAGGGGAGCCCTAGCCTGAAGGCTAGGGGTGCCCTAGCCGGAAGCCTAGGGGAGCCCTAGCCGGAACCTAGTGGAGCCCTAGCCTGAAGGCTAGGGGTGCCCTAGCCGGAAGCCTAGGGGAGCCCTAGCCGGAAGCCTAGGGGAGCCCTAGCCTGAAGGCTAGGGGTGCCCTAGCCGGAAGGCTAGGGGAGCCCTAGCCGGAAGCCTAGGGGAGCCCTAGCCTGAAGGCTAGGGGTGCCCTAGCCGGTAGGCTAGGGGAGCCCTAGCCGTAAGCCTAGCGGAGCCCTAGCCTGAAGGCTAGTGGTGACCTAGCCGGAAGGCTAGGGGAGCCCTAGCCGGAAGCCTAGGGGAGCCCTAGCCGGAAGCCTAGGGGAGCCCTAGCCTGAAGGCTAGGGGTGACCTAGCCGGAAGGCTAGGGGTGCCCTAGCCGGAAGCCTAGGGGAGCCCTAGCCTGAAGGCTAGGGGTGCCCTAGCCGGAAGGCTAGGGGAGCCCTAGCCGGAAGCCTAGGGGAGCCCTAGCTTGAAGGCTAGGGGTGCCCTAGCCGGAAGGCTAGGGGAGCCCTAGCCGGAAGGCTAGGGGAGCCCTAGCCTGAAGGCTAGGTGTGCCCTAGCCGGAAGGCTAGGGGAGCCCTAGCCGGAAGCCTAGGGGAGCCCTAGCCTGAAGGCTAGGGTGCCCTAGCCGGAAGGCTAGGGGAGCCCTAGCCGGAAGCCTAGGGGAGCCCTAGCCGGAAGGCTAGGGGTGCCCTAGCCGGAAGGCTAGGGGAGCCCTAGCCGGAAGCCTAGGGGAGCCCTAGCCGGAAGGCTAGGGGAGCCCTAGCCGGAAGCCTAGGGGAGCCCTAGCCGGAAGGCTAGGGGAGCCCTAGCCGGAAGGCTAGGGGAGCCCTAGCCTGAAGGCTAGGTGTGCCCTAGCCGGAAGGCTAGGGGAGCCCCAGCCGGAAGCCTAGGTGAGCCCTAGCCTGAAGGCTAGGGGTGCCATAGCCGGACGCTAGGGGAGCCCCAGCCGGAAGCCTAGGGGAGCCCTAGCCTGAAGGCTAGGGGAGCCCTAGCCTGAAGCCTAGGGGTGCCCTAGCCGGAAGGCTAGGGGAGCCCTAGCCTGAAGCCTAGGGGAGCCCTAGCCTGAAGCCTAGGGGAGCCCTAGCCTGAAGCCTAGGAGTGCCCTAGCCGGAAGGCTAGGGGAGCCCTAGCCTGAAGCCTAGGGGAGCCCTAGCCTGAAGCCTAGGGGTGCCCTAGCCGGAAGGCTAGGGGAGCCCTAGCCTGAAGCCTAGGGGAGCCCTAGCCTGAAGCCTAGGGTTGCCCTAGCCGGAAGGCTAGGGGAGCCCTCGCCTGAAGCCTAGGAGAGACCTAGCCTGAAGCCTAGGGGTGCCCTAGTCGGAAGGCTAGGGGAGCCCTAGCCTGAAGCCTAGGGGTGCCCTAGCCGGAAGGCTAGTGGAGCCCTAGCCTGAAGCCTAGGGGAGCCCTAGCCTGAAGGCTAGGGGAGCCCTAGCCGGAAGGCTAGGGGAGCCCTAGCCGGAAGCCTAGGGGAGCCCTAGCCTGAAGCCTAGGGGTGCCCTAGCCGGAAGGCAAGGGGAGCCCTAGCCTGAAGCCTAGGGGAGCCCTAGCCTGAAGCCTAGGGATGCCCTAGCCGGAAGGCTAGGGGAGCCCTAGCCTGAAGCCTAGGGGAGCCCTAGCCTGAAGCCTAGGGGTGCCCTAGCCGGAAGGCTAGGGGAGCCCTAGCCTGAAGCCTAGGGGGGCCCTAGCCTGAAGCCTAGGGGTGCCCTAGCCGGAAGGCTAGGGGAGCCCTAGCCTGAAGCCTAGGGGAGCCCTAGCCTGAAGCCTAGGGGTGCCCTAGCCCGAAGGCTAGGGGAGCCCTAGCCTGAAGCCTAGGGGAGCCCCAGCCTGAAGCCTAGGGGTACCCTACCCGGAAGGCTAGGGGAGCCCTAGTCTGAAGCCTAGGGGAGCCCTAGCCTGAAGCCTAGGGGTGCCCTAGCCGGAAGGCTAGGGCAGCCCTAGCCTGAAGCCTAGGGGAGCCCTAGCCTGAAGCCTAGGGGTGCCCTAGCCTGAAGCCAGGGGAGCCCTAGCCTGAAGCCTAGGGGTGCCCTAGCCGGAAGGCTAGGGGAGCCCTAGCCTGAAGCCTAGGGGAGCCCTAGCCTGAAGCCTAGGGTTGCCCTAGCCGGAAGGCTAGGGGAGCCCTCGCCTGAAGCCTAGGGGAGACCTAGCCTGAAGACTAGGGGTGCCCTAGTCGGAAGGCTAGGGGAGCCCTAGCCTGAAGCCTAGGGGTGCCCTAGCCGGAAGGCTAGTGGAGCCCTAGCCTGAAGCCTAGGGGAGCCCTAGCCTGAATGCTAGGGGTGCCCTAGCCGGAAGGCTAGGGGAGCCCTAGCCGGAAGCCTAGGGGAGCCCTAGCCTGAAGCCTAGGGGTGCCCTAGCCGGAAGGCAAGGGGAGCCCTAGCCTGTAGCCTAGGGGAGCCCTAGCCTGAAGACTAGGGGTGCCCTAGCCGGAAGGCTAGGGGAGCCCTAGCCTGAAGCCTAGGGGAGCCCTAGCCTGAAGCCTAGGGGTGCCCTAGCCGGAAGGCTAGGGGAGCCCTAGCCTGAAGCCTAGGGGAGCCCCAGCCTGAAGCCTAGGGGTACCCTACCCGGAAGGCTAGGGGAGCCCTAGTCTGAAGCCTAGGGGAGCCCTAGCCTGAAGCCTAGGGGTGCCCTAGCCGGAAGGCTAGGGGAGCCCTAGCCTGAAACCTAGGGGAGCCCTAGCCTGAAGCCTAGGGGTGCCCTAGCCGGAAGGCTAGGGGAGCCCTAGCCGGAAGCCTAGGGGAGCCTTAGCCTGAAGCCTAGGGGTGCCCTAGCCGGAAGCCTAGGGGAGCCCTAGCCGGAAGCCTAGGGGAGCCCTAGCCTGAAGCCTAGGGGTGCCCTAGCCGGAAGGCTAGGGGAGCCCTAGCCGGAATCCTAGGGGAGCCCTAGCCTGAAGCCTAGGGGTGCCCTAGCCGGAAGGCTAGGGGAGCCCTAGCCGGAAGCCTAGGGGAGCCTTAGCCTGAAGCCTAGGGGTGCCCTAGCCTGAAGCCTAGGGGAGGCCTAGCCTGAAGCCTAGGGGAGCCCTAGCCTGAAGCCTAGGGGTGCCCTAGCGTGAAGGCTAGGGGAGCCCTAGCCTTAGCCTAGGGGAGCCCTAGCCTTAGCCTAGGGGAGCCCTAGCCTGAAGCCTAGGGCTGCCCTAGCCTGAAGGCTAGGGGAGCCCTAGCCTGAAGCCTAGGGCTGCCTTAGCCTGAAGGCTAGGGGAGCCCTAGCCTTAGCCTAGGGGAGCCCTAGCCTGAAGCCTAGGGCTGCCCTAGCCTGAAGGCTAGGGGAGCCCTAGCCTTAGCCTAGGGGAGCCCTAGCCTGAAGCCTAGGGCTGCCCTAGCCTGAAGGCTAGGGGAGCCCTAGCCTTAGCCTAGGGGTGCCCTAGCCTGAAGCCTAGGGGTGCCCTAGCCGGAAGGCTAGGGGAGCCCTAGCCGGAAGCCTAGGGGAGCCCTAGCCTTAAGGCTAGGGGTGCCCTAGCCGGAAGGCTAGGGGAGCCCTAGCCGAAAGCCTAGGGGAGCCCTAGCCTGAAGCCTAGGGGTGCCCTAGACGGAAGGCTAGGGGAGCCCTAGCCGGAAGCCTAGGGGAGCCCTAGCCTGAAGCCTAGGGGTGCCCTAGCCGGAAGGCTAAGGGAGCCCTAGCCGGAAGCCTAGGGGAGCCCTAGCCTGAAGCCTAGGGGTGCCCTAGCCGGAAGGCTAGGGGAGCCCTAGCCGGAAGCCTAGGGGAGCCCTAGCCTGAAGCCTAGGGGTGCCCTAGCCGGAAGGCTAGGGGAGCCCTAGCCGGAAGCCTAGGGGAGCCCTAGCCTGAAGCCTAGCGGTGCCCTAGCCGGAAGGCTAGGGGTGCCCTAGCCGGAAGGCTAGGGGAGCCCTAGCCTGAAGCCTAGGGGAGCCCTAGCCTGAAGCCTAGGGGAGCCCTAGCCTGAAGCCTAGAGGTGCCCTAGCCGGAAGGCTAGGGGAGCCCTAGCCTGAAGCCTAGGGGAGCCCTAGCCTGAAGCCTAGGGGTGCCCTAGCCTGAAGGCTAGGGGAGCCCTAGCCTGAAGCCTAGGGGAGCCCTAGCCTGAAGCCTAGGGGTGCCCTAGCCGGAAGGCTAGGGGAGCCCTAGCCTGAAGCCTAGGGGAGACCTAGCCTGAAGCCTAGGGGTGGCCTAGCCGGAAGGCTAGGGGAGCCCTAGCCTGAAGCCTAGGGGTGCCCTAGCCGGAAGGCTAGGGGAGCCCTAGCCTGAAGCCTAGGGGAGCCCTAGCCTGAAGCCTAGGGGTGCCCTAGCCTGAAGGCTAGGGGAGCCCCAGCCGGAAGCCTAGGTGAGCCCTAGCCTGAAGGCTAGGGGTGCCATAGCCGGACGCTAGGGGAGCCCCAGCCGGAAGCCTAGGGGAGCCCTAGCCTGAAGGCTAGGGGTGCCCTAGCCGGAAGGCTAGGGGAGCCCTAGCCGGAAGCCTAGGGGAGCCCTAGCCTGAAGGCTAGGGTGCCCTAGCCGGAAGGCTAGGGGAGCCCTAGCCGGAAGCCTAGGGGAGCCCTAGCCGGAAGGCTAGGGGTGCCCTAGCCGGAAGGCTAGGGGAGCCCTAGCCGGAAGCCTAGGGGAGCCCTAGCCGGAAGGCTAGGGGAGCCCTAGCCGGAAGCCTAGGGGAGCCCTAGCCGGAAGGCTGGGGGAGCCCTAGCCTGAAGGCTAGGGGTGCCCTAGCCGGAAGGCTAGGGGAGCCCCAGCCGGTAGCCTAGGTGAGCCCTAGCCTGAAGGCTAGGGGTGCCATAGCCGGACGCTAGGGGAGCCCCAGCCGGAAGCCTAGGGGAGCCCTAGCCTGAAGGCTAGGGGTGCCCTAGCCGGAAGGCTAGGGGAGCCCTAGCCGGAAGCCTAGGGGAGCCCTAGCCTGAAGCCTAGGGGTACCCTAACCGGAAGGCTAGGGTAGCCCTAGCCGGAAGCCTAGGGGAGCCCTAGCCTGAATCCTAGGGGTGCCCTAGCCGGAAGGCTAGGGGAGCCCTAGACGGAAGCCTAGGGGAGCCCTAGCCTGAAGCCTAGGGGTGCCCTAGCCGGAAGGCTAGGGGAGCCCTAGCGGAAAGTCTAGGGGAGCCCTAGCCTGAAGCCTAGGGGTGCCCTAGCCGGAAGGCTAGGGGAGCCCTAGCCGGAAGCCTAGGGGAGCCCTAGCCTGAAGCCTAGGGGTGCTCTAGCCGGAAGGCTAGGGGAGCCCTAGCCTGAAGCCTAGGGGAGCCCTAGCCTGAAGCCTAGGGGAGCCCTAGCCTGAAGCTTAGGAGTGCCCTAGCCGGAAGGCTAGGGGAGCCCTAGCCTGAAGCCTAGGGGAGCCCTAGCCTGAAGCCTAGGGGTGCCCTAGCCGGAAGGCTAGGGGAGCCCTAGCCTGAAGCCTAGGGGAGCCCTAGCCTGAAGCCTAGGGTTGCCCTAGCCGGAAGGCTAGGGGAGCCCTCGCCTGAAGCCTAGGAGAGACCTAGCCTGAAGCCTAGGGGTGCCCTTGTCGGAAGGCTAGGGGAGCCCTAGCCTGAAGCCTAGGGGTGCCCTAGCCGGAAGGCTAGTGGAGCCCTAGCCTGAAGCCTAGGGGAGCCCTAGCCTGAAGGCTAGGGGAGCCCTAGCCGGAAGGCTAGGGGAGCCCTAGCCGGAAGCCTAGGGGAGCCCTAGCCTGAAGCCTAGGGGTGCCCTAGCCGGAAGGCAAGGGGAGCCCTAGCCTGAAGCCTAGGGGAGCCCTAGCCTGAAGCCTAGGGATGCCCTAGCCGGAAGGCTAGGGGAGCCCTAGCCTGAAGCCTAGGGGAGCCCTAGCCTGAAGCCTAGGGGTGCCCTAGCCGGAAGGCTAGGGGAGCCCTAGCCTGAAGCCTAGGGGAGCCCTAGCCTGAAGCCTAGGGGAGCCCTAGCCTGAAGCCTAGGAGTGCCCTAGCCGGAAGGCTAGGGGAGCCCTAGCCTGAAGCCTAGGGGAGCCCTAGCCTGAAGCCTAGGGGTGCCCTAGCCGGAAGGCTAGGGGAGCCCTAGCCTGAAGCCTAGGGGAGCCCTAGCCTGAAGCCTAGGGGTGCCCTAGCCGGAAGGCTAGGGGAGCCCTAGCCTGAAGCCTAGGGGGGCCCTAGCCTGAAGCCTAGGGGTGCCCTAGCCGGAAGGCTAGGGGAGCCCTAGCCTGAAGCCTAGGGGAGCCCTAGCCTGAAGCCTAGGGGTGCCCTAGCCCGAAGGCTAGGGGAGCCCTAGCCTGAAGCCTAGGGGAGCCCCAGCCTGAAGCCTAGGGGTACCCTACCCGGAAGGCTAGGGGAGCCCTAGTCTGAAGCCTAGGGGAGCCCTAGCCTGAAGCCTAGGGGTGCCCTAGCCGGAAGGCTAGGGCAGCCCTAGCCTGAAGCCTAGGGGAGCCCTAGCCTGAAGCCTAGGGGTGCCCTAGCCTGAAGCCAGGGGAGCCCTAGCCTGAAGCCTAGGGGTGCCCTAGCCGGAAGGCTAGGGGAGCCCTAGCCTGAAGCCTAGGGGAGCCCTAGCCTGAAGCCTAGGGTTGCCCTAGCCGGAAGGCTAGGGGAGCCCTCGCCTGAAGCCTAGGGGAGACCTAGCCTGAAGACTAGGGGTGCCCTAGTCGGAAGGCTAGGGGAGCCCTAGCCTGAAGCCTAGGGGTGCCCTAGCCGGAAGGCTAGTGGAGCCCTAGCCTGAAGCCTAGGGGAGCCCTAGCCTGAATGCTAGGGGTGCCCTAGCCGGAAGGCTAGGGGAGCCCTAGCCGGAAGCCTAGGGGAGCCCTAGCCTGAAGCCTAGGGGTGCCCTAGCCGGAAGGCAAGGGGAGCCCTAGCCTGTAGCCTAGGGGAGCCCTAGCCTGAAGCCTAGGGGTGCCCTAGCCGGAAGGCTAGGGGAGCCCTAGCCTGAAGCCTAGGGGAGCCCTAGCCTGAAGCCTAGGGGTGCCCTAGCCGGAAGGCTAGGGGAGCCCTAGCCTGAAGCCTAGGGGAGCCCCAGCCTGAAGCCTAGGGGTACCCTACCCGGAAGGCTAGGGGAGCCCTAGTCTGAAGCCTAGGGGAGCCCTAGCCTGAAGCCTAGGGGTGCCCTAGCCGGAAGGCTAGGGGAGCCCTAGCCTGAAACCTAGGGGAGCCCTAGCCTGAAGCCTAGGGGTGCCCTAGCCGGAAGGCTAGGGGAGCCCTAGCCGGAAGCCTAGGGGAGCCTTAGCCTGAAGCCTAGGGGTGCCCTAGCCGGAAGCCTAGGGGAGCCCTAGCCGGAAGCCTAGGGGAGCCCTAGCCTGAAGCCTAGGGGTGCCCTAGCCGGAAGGCTAGGGGAGCCCTAGCCGGAATCCTAGGGGAGCCCTAGCCTGAAGCCTAGGGGTGCCCTAGCCGGAAGGCTAGGGGAGCCCTAGCCGGAAGCCTAGGGGAGCCTTAGCCTGAAGCCTAGGGGTGCCCTAGCCTGAAGCCTAGGGGAGGCCTAGCCTGAAGCCTAGGGGAGCCCTAGCCTGAAGCCTAGGGGTGCCCTAGCGTGAAGGCTAGGGGAGCCCTAGCCTTAGCCTAGGGGAGCCCTAGCCTTAGCCTAGGGGAGCCCTAGCCTGAAGCCTAGGGCTGCCCTAGCCTGAAGGCTAGGGGAGCCCTAGCCTGAAGCCTAGGGCTGCCTTAGCCTGAAGGCTAGGGGAGCCCTAGCCTTAGCCTAGGGGAGCCCTAGCCTGAAGCCTAGGGCTGCCCTAGCCTGAAGGCTAGGGGAGCCCTAGCCTTAGCCTAGGGGTGCCCTAGCCTGAAGCCTAGGGGTGCCCTAGCCGGAAGGCTAGGGGAGCCCTAGCCGGAAGCCTAGGGGAGCCCTAGCCTTAAGGCTAGGGGTGCCCTAGCCGGAAGGCTAGGGGAGCCCTAGCCGAAAGCCTAGGGGAGCCCTAGCCTGAAGCCTAGGGGTGCCCTAGACGGAAGGCTAGGGGAGCCCTAGCCGGAAGCCTAGGGGAGCCCTAGCCTGAAGCCTAGGGGTGCCCTAGCCGGAAGGCTAAGGGAGCCCTAGCCGGAAGCCTAGGGGAGCCCTAGCCTGAAGCCTAGGGGTGCCCTAGCCGGAAGGCTAGGGGAGCCCTAGCCGGAAGCCTAGGGGAGCCCTAGCCTGAAGCCTAGGGGTGCCCTAGCCGGAAGGCTAGGGGAGCCCTAGCCGGAAGCCTAGGGGAGCCCTAGCCTGAAGCCTAGGGGTGCCCTAGCCGGAAGGCTAGGGGTGCCCTAGCCGGAAGGCTAGGGGAGCCCTAGCCTGAAGCCTAGGGGAGCCCTAGCCTGAAGCCTAGGGGAGCCCTAGCCTGAAGCCTAGGGGTGCCCTAGCCGGAAGGCTAGGGGAGCCCTAGCCTGAAGCCTAGGGGAGCCCTAGCCTGAAGCCTAGGGGTGCCCTAGCCTGAAGGCTAGGGTAGCCCTAGCCTGAAGCCTAGGGGAGCCCTAGCCTGAAGCCTAGGTGAGCCCTAGCCTGAAGGCTAGGGGTGCCATAGCCGGACGCTAGGGGAGCCCCTGCCGGAAGCCTAGGGGAGACCTAGCCTGAAGGCTAGGGGTGCCCTAGCCGGAAGGCTAGGGGAGCCCTAGCCGGAAGCCTAGGGGAGCCCTAGCCTGAAGCCTAGGGGTACCCTAACCGGAAGGCTAGGGTAGCCCTAGCCGGAAGCCTAGGGGAGCCCTAGCCTGAAGCCTAGGGGTGCCCTAGCCGGAAGGCTAGGGGAGCCCTAGACGGAAGCCTAGGGGAGCCCTAGCCTGAAGCCTAGGGGTGCCCTAGCCGGAAGGCTAGGGGAGCCCTAGCCGAAAGTCTAGGGGAGCCCTAGCCTGAAGCCTAGGGGTGCCCTAGCCGGAAGGCTAGGGGAGCCCTAGCCGGAAGCCTAGGGGAGCCCTAGCCTGAAGCCTAGGGGTGCCCTAGCCGGAAGGCTAGGGGAGCCCTAGCCTGAAGCCTAGGGGAGCCCTAGCCTGAAGCCTAGGGGAGCCCTAGCCTGAAGCCTAGGAGTGCCCTAGCCGGAAGGCTAGGGGAGCCCTAGCCTGAAGCCTAGGGGAGCCCTAGCCTGAAGCCTAGGGGTGCCCTAGCCGGAAGGCTAGGGGAGCCCTAGCCTGAAGCCTAGGGGAGCCCTAGCCTGAAGCCTAGGGTTGCCCTAGCCGGAAGGCTAGGGGAGCCCTCGCCTGAAGCCTAGGAGAGACCTAGCCTGAAGCCTAGGGGTGCCCTAGTCGGAAGGCTAGGGGAGCCCTAGCCTGAAGCCTAGGGGTGCCCTAGCCGGAAGGCTAGTGGAGCCCTAGCCTGAAGCCTAGGGGAGCCCTAGCCTGAAGGCTAGGGGAGCCCTAGCCGGAAGGCTAGGGGAGCCCTAGCCGGAAGCCTAGGGGAGCCCTAGCCTGAAGCCTAGGGGTGCCCTAGCCGGAAGGCAAGGGGAGCCCTAGCCTGAAGCCTAGGGGAGCCCTAGCCTGAAGCCTAGGGATGCCCTAGCCGGAAGGATAGGGGAGCCCTAGCCTGAAGCCTAGGGGAGCCCTAGCCTGAAGCCTAGGGGTGCCCTAGCCGGAAGGCTAGGGGAGCCCTAGCCTGAAGCCTAGGGGGGCCCTAGCCTGAAGCCTAGGGGTGCCCTAGCCGGAAGGCTAGGGGAGCCCTAGCCTGAAGCCTAGGGGAGCCCTAGCCTGAAGCCTAGGGGTGCCCTAGCCCGAAGGCTAGGGGAGCCCTAGCCTGAAGCCTAGGGGAGCCCCAGCCTGAAGCCTAGGGGTACCCTACCCGGAAGGCTTGGGGAGCCCTAGTCTGAAGCCTAGGGGAGCCCTAGCCTGAAGCCTAGGGGTGCCCTAGCCGGAAGGCTAGGGCAGCCCTAGCCTGAAGCCTAGGGGAGCCCTAGCCTGAAGCCTAGGGGTGCCCTAGCCTGAAGCCAGGGGAGCCCTAGCCTGAAGCCTAGGGGTGCCCTAGCCGGAAGGCTAGGGGAGCCCTAGCCTGAAGCCTAGGGGAGCCCTAGCCTGAAGCCTAGGGTTGCCCTAGCCGGAAGGCTAGGGGAGCCCTCGCCTGAAGCCTAGGGGAGACCTAGCCTGAAGCCTAGGGGTGCCCTAGTCGGAAGGCTAGGGGAGCCCTAGCCTGAAGCCTAGGGGTGCCCTAGCCGGAAGGCTAGTGGAGCCCTAGCCTGAAGCCTAGGGGAGCCCTAGCCTGAATGCTAGGGGTGCCCTAGCCGGAAGGCTAGGGGAGCCCTAGCCGGAAGCCTAGGGGAGCCCTAGCCTGAAGCCTAGGGGTGCCCTAGCCGGAAGGCAAGGGGAGCCCTAGCCTGTAGCCTAGGGGAGCCCTAGCCTGAAGCCTAGGGGTGCCCTAGCCGGAAGGCTAGGGGAGCCCTAGCCTGAAGCCTAGGGGAGCCCTAGCCTGAAGCCTAGGGGTGCCCTAGCCGGAAGGCTAGGGGAGCCCTAGCCTGAAGCCTAGGGGAGCCCCAGCCTGAAGCCTAGGGGTACCCTACCCGGAAGGCTAGGGGAGCCCTAGTCTGAAGCCTAGGGGAGCCCTAGCCTGAAGCCTAGGGGTGCCCTAGCCGGAAGGCTAGGGGAGCCCTAGCCTGAAACCTAGGGGAGCCCTAGCCTGAAGCCTAGGGGTGCCCTAGCCGGAAGGCTAGGGGAGCCCTAGCCGGAAGCCTAGGGGAGCCTTAGCCTGAAGCCTAGGGGTGCCCTAGCCGGAAGCCTAGGGGAGCCCTAGCCGGAAGCCTAGGGGAGCCCTAGCCTGAAGCCTAGGGGTGCCCTAGCCGGAAGGCTAGGGGAGCCCTAGCCGGAATCCTAGGGGAGCCCTAGCCTGAAGCCTAGGGGTGCCCTAGCCGGAAGGCTAGGGGAGCCCTAGCCGGAAGCCTAGGGGAGCCTTAGCCTGAAGCCTAGGGGTGCCCTAGCCTGAAGCCTAGGGGAGGCCTAGCCTGAAGCCTAGGGGAGCCCTAGCCTGAAGCCTAGGGGTGCCCTAGCGTGAAGGCTAGGGGAGCCCTAGCCTTAGCCTAGGGGAGCCCTAGCCTTAGCCTAGGGGAGCCCTAGCCTGAAGCCTAGGGCTGCCCTAGCCTGAAGGCTAGGGGAGCCCTAGCCTGAAGCCTAGGGCTGCCTTAGCCTGAAGGCTAGGGGAGCCCTAGCCTTAGCCTAGGGGAGCCCTAGCCTGAAGCCTAGGGCTGCCCTAGCCTGAAGGCTAGGGGAGCCCTAGCCTTAGCCTAGGGGAGCCCTAGCCTGAAGCCTAGGGCTGCCCTAGCCTGAAGGCTAGGGGAGCCCTAGCCTTAGCCTAGGGGTGCCCTAGCCTGAAGCCTAGGGGTGCCCTAGCCGGAAGGCTAGGGGAGCCCTAGCCGGAAGCCTAGGGGAGCCCTAGCCTTAAGGCTATGGGTGCCCTAGCCGGAAGGCTAGGGGAGCCCTAGCCGAAAGCCTAGGGGAGCCCTAGCCTGAAGCCTAGGGGTGCCCTAGACGGAAGGCTAGGGGAGCCCTAGCCGGAAGCCTAGGGGAGCCCTAGCCTGAAGCCTAGGGGTGCCCTAGCCGGAAGGCTAAGGGAGCCCTAGCCGGAAGCCTAGGGGAGCCCTAGCCTGAAGCCTAGGGGTGCCCTAGCCGGAAGGCTAGGGGAGCCCTAGCCGGAAGCCTAGGGGAGCCCTAGCCTGAAGCCTAGGGGTGCCCTAGCCTGAAGGCTAGGGGAGCCCTAGCCGGAAGCCTAGGGGAGCCCTAGCCTGAAGCCTAGGTGTGCCCTAGCCGGAAGGCTAGGGGTGCCCTAGCCGGAAGGCTAGGGGAGCCCTAGCCTGAAGCCTAGGGGAGCCCTAGCCTGAAGCCTAGGGGAGCCCTAGCCTGAAGCCTAGGGGTGCCCTAGCCGGAAGGCTAGGGGAGCCCTAGCCTGAAGCCTAGGGGAGCCCTAGCCTGAAGCCTAGGGGTGCCCTAGCCTGAAGGCTAGGGGAGCCCTAGCCTGAAGCCTAGGGGAGCCCTAGCCTGAAGCCTAGGGGTGCCCTAGCCGGAAGGCTAGGGGAGCCCTAGCCTGAAGCCTAGGGGAGCCCTAGCCTGAAGCCTAGGGGTGGCCTAGCCGGAAGGCTAGGGGAGCCCTAGCCTGAAGCCTAGGGGTGCCCTAGCCGGAAGGCTAGGGGAGCCCTAGCCTGAAGACTAGGGGAGCCCTAGCCTGAAGCCTAGGGGTGCCCTAGCCTGAAGGCTAGGGGAGCCCTAGCCTGAAGGCTAGGGGAGCCCTAGCCTGAAGCCTAGGGGAGCCCTAGCCTGAAGCCTAGGGGTGCCCTAGCCGGAAGGCTAGAGGAGCCCTAGCCTGAAGCCTAGGGGAGACCTAGCCTGAAGCCTAGGGGTGGCCTAGCCGGAAGGCTAGGGGAGCCCTAGCCTGAAGCCTAGGGGTGCCCTAGCCGGAAGGCTAGGGGAGCCCTAGCCTGAAGCCTAGGGGAGCCCTAGCCTGAAGCCTAGGGGAGCCCTAGCCTGAAGCCTAGGGGTGCCCTAGCCGGAAGGCTAGGGGAGCCCTAGCCGGAATCCTAGGGGAGCCCTAGCCTGAAGCCTAGGGGTGCCCTAGCCGGAAGGCTAGGGGAGCCCTAGCCGGAAGCCTAGGGGAGCCTTAGCCTGAAGCCTAGGGGTGCCCTAGCCTGAAGCCTAGGGGAGCCCTAGCCTGAAGCCTAGGGGAGCCCTAGCCTGAAGCCTAGGGGTGCTCTAGCCTGAAGGCTAGGGGAGCCCTAGCCTTAGCCTAGGGGAGCCCTAGCCTTAGCCTAGGGGAGCCCTAGCCTGAAGCCTAGGGCTGCCCTAGCCTGAAGGCTAGGGGAGCCCTAGCCTGAAGCCTAGGGCTGCCTTAGCCTGAAGGCTAGGGGAGCCCTAGCCTTAGCCTAGGGGAGCCCTAGCCTGAAGCCTAGGGCTGCCCTAGCCTGAAGGCTAGGGGAGCCCTAGCCTTAGCCTAGGGGAGCCCTAGCCTGAAGCCTAGGGCTGCCCTAGCCTGAAGGCTAGGGGAGCCCTAGCCTTAGCCTAGGGGTGCCCTAGCCTGAAGCCTAGGGGTGCCCTAGCCGGAAGGCTAGGGGAGCCCTAGCCGGAAGCCTAGGGGAGCCCTAGCCTGAAGGCTAGGGGTGCCCTAGCCGGAAGGCTAGTGGAGCCCTAGTCGGAAGCCTAGGGGAGCCCTAGCCTGAAGTCTAGGGGTGCCCTAGCCGGAAGGCTAGGGGAGCCCTAGCCAGAAGCCTAGGGGAGCCCTAGCCTGAAGCCTAGGGGTGCCCTAACCGGAAGGCTAGGGGAGCCCTAGCCGGAAGCCTAGGGGAGCCCTAGCCTGAAGCCTAGGGGTGCCCTAGCCGGAAGGCTAGGGGAGCCCTAGACGGAAGCCTAGGGGAGCCCTAGCCTGAAGCCTAGGGGTGCCCTAGCCGGAAGGCTAGGGGAGCCCTAGCCGAAAGCCTAGGGGAGCCCTAGCCTGAAGCCTAGGGGTGCCCTAGCCGGAAGGCTAGGGGAGCCCTAGCCGGAAGCCTAGGGGAGCCCTAGCCTGAAGCCTAGGGGTGCCCTAGCCGGAAGGCTAGGGGAGCCCTAGCCGGAAGCCTAGGGGAGCCCTAGCCTGAAGCCTAGGGGTGCCCTAGCCGGAAGGCTAGGGGAGCCCTAGCCGGAAGCCTAGGGGAGCCCTAGCCTGAAGCCTAGGGGTGCCCTAGCCGGAAGGCTAGGGGAGCCCTAGCCGGAAGCCTAGGGGAGCCCTAGCCTGAAGCCTAGGTGTGCCCTAGCCGGGAGGCTAGGGGTGCCCTAGCCGGAAGGCTAGGGGAGCCCTAGCCTGAAGCCTAGGGGAGCCCTAGCCTGAAGCCTAGGAGAGCCCTAGCCTGAAGCCTAGGGGTGCCCTAGCCGGAAGGCTAGGGGAGCCCTAGCCTGAAGCCTAGGGGAGCCCTAGCCTGAAGCCTAGGGGTGCCCTAGCCTGAAGGCTAGGGGAGCCCTAGCCTGAAGCCTAGGGGAGCCCTAGCCTGAAGCCTAGGGGTGCCCTAGGCGGAAGGCTAGGGGAGCCCTAGCCTGAAGCCTAGGGGAGACCTAGCCTGAAGCCTAGGGGTGGCCTAGCCGGAAGGCTAGGGGAGCCCTAGCCTGAAGCCTAGGGGTGCCCTAGCCGGAAGGCTAGGGGAGCCCTAGCCTGAAGCCTAGGGGAGCCCTAGCCTGAAGCCTAGGGGTGCCCTAGCCGGAAGGCTAGGGGAGCCCTAGCCTGAAGCCTAGGGGAGCCCTAGCCTGAAGCCTAGGGGTGCCCTAGCCGGAAGGCAAGGGGAGCCCTAGCCTGAAGCCTAGGGGAGCCCTAGCCTGAAGCCTAGGGGTGCCCTAGCCGGAAGGCTAGGGGAGCCCTAGCCTGAAGCCTAGGGGAGCCCTAGCCTGAAGCCTAGGGGAGCCCTAGCCTGAAGCCTAGGGGTGCCCTAGCCGGAAGGCTAGGGGAGCCCTAGCCTGAAGCCTAGGGGAGCCCTAGCCTGAAGCCTAGGTGTGCCCTAGCCGGAAGGCTAGGGTAGCCCTAGCCTGAAGCCTAGGGGAGCCCTAGCCTGAAGCCTAGGCGTGCCCTAGCCGGAAGGCTAGGCGAGCCCTAGCCTGAAGCCTAGGGGAGCCCTAGCCTGAAGCCTAGGGGTGCCCTAGCCGGAAGGCTATGGGAGCCCTAGCCTGAAGCCTAGGGGAGCCCTAGCCTGCAGCCTAGGGGTGCCCTAGCCGGAAGGCTAGGGGAGCCCTAGCCTGAAGCCTAGGGGAGCACTAGCCTGAAGCCTAGGGGTGCCCTAACCGGAAGGCTAGGGGAGCCCTAGCCTGAAACCTAGGGGAACCCTAGCCTGAAGCCTAGGGGTGCCCTAGCCAGAAGGCTAGGGGAGCCCTAGCCGGAAGCCTAGGGGAGCCTTAGCCTGAAGCCTAGGGGTGCCCTAGCCGGAAGCCTAGGGGAGCCCTAGCCGGAAGCCTAGGGGAGCCCTAGCCTGAAGCCTAGGGGTGCCCTAGCCGGAAGGTTAGGGGAGCCCTAGCCGGAATCCTAGGGGAGCCCTAGCCTGAAGCCTAGGGGTGCCCTAGCCGGAAGGCTAGGGGAGCCCTAGCCGGAAGCCTAGGGGAGCCTTAGCCTGAAGCCTAGGGGAGCCCTAGCCTTAGCCTAGGGGAGCCCTAGCCTTAGCCTAGGGGAGCCCTAGCCTGAAGCCTAGGGCTGCCCTAGCCTGAAGGCTAGGGGAGCCCTAGCCTTAGCCTAGGGGAGCCCTAGCCTGAAGCCTAGGGCTGCCCTAGCCTGAAGGCTAGGGGAGCCCTAGCCTTAGCCTAGGGGAGCCCTAGCCTGAAGCCTAGGGCTGCCCTAGCCTGAAGGCTAGGGGAGCCCTAGCCTTAGCCTAGGGGTGCCCTAGCCTGAAGCCTAGGGGTGCCCTAGCCGGAAGGCTAGGGGAGCCCTAGCCGGAAGCCTAGGGGAGCCCTAACCTGAAGGCTAGGGGTGCCCTAGCCGGAAGGCTAGGGGAGCCCTAGCCGGAAGCCTAGGGGAGCCCTAGCCTGAAGGCTAGGGGTGCCCTAGCCGGAAGGCTAGGGGAGCCCTAGCCGGAAGCCTAGGGAAGCCCTAGCCGGAAGGCTAGGGGAGCCCTAGCCGGAAGCCTAGGGGAGCCCTAGCCGGAAGGCTAGGGGAGCCCTACCCGGATTGCTAGGGGAGCCCTAGCCTGAAGGCTAGGGGTGCCATAGCCGGACGCTAGGGGAGCCCCAGCCGGAAGCCTAGGGGAGCCCTAGCCTGAAGTCTAGGGGTGCCCTAGCCTGAAGTCTAGGGGTGCCCTAGCCGGAAGGCTAGGGGAGCCCTAGCCGGAAGCCTAGGGGAGCCCTAGCCTGAAGCCTAGGGGTGCCCTAACCGGAAGGCTAGGGGAGCCCTAGCCGGAAGCCTAGGGGAGCCCTAGCCTGAAGCCTAGGGGTGCCCTAGCCAGAAGGCTAGGGGAGCCCTAGCCGGAAGCCTAGGGGAGCCCTAGCCTGAAGCCTAGGGGTGCCCTAGCCGGAAGGCTAGGGGAGCCCTAGCCGGAAGCCTAGGGGAGCCCTAGCCTGAAGCCTAGGGGTGCCCTAGCCGGAAGGCTAGGGGTGCCCTAGCCGGAAGGCTAGGGGAGCCCTAGCCTGAAGCCTAGGGGAGCCCTAGCCTGAAGCCTAGGGGAGCCCTAGCCTGAAGCCTAGGGGTGCCCTAGCCGGAAGGCTAGGGGAGCCCTAGCCTGAAGCCTAGGGGAGCCCTAGCCTGAAGGCTAGGGGAGCCCTAGCCGGAAGCCTAGGGGAGCCCTAGCCTGAAGCCTAGGGGTGCCCTAGCCGGAAGGCTAGGGGTGCCCTAGCCGGAAGGCTAGGGGAGCCCTAGCCTGAAGCCTAGGGGAGCCCTAGCCTGAAGCCTAGGGGAGCCCTAGCCTGAAGCCTAGGGGTGCCCTAGCCTGAAGCCTAGGGGAGCCCTAGCCTGAAGCCTAGGGGAGCCCTAGCCTGAATCCTAGGGGTGCCCTAGCCGGAAGGCTAGGGGAGCCCTAGCCTGAAGCCTAGGGGAGACCTAGCCTGAAGCCTAGGGGTGCCCTAGCCGGAAGGGTAGGGGAGCCCTAGCCTGAAGCCTAAGGGTGCCCTAGCCGGAAGGCTAGGGGAGCCCTAGCCTGAAGCCTAGGGGAGCCCTAGCCTGAAGCCTAGGGGTGCCCTAGCCGGAAGGCTAGGGGAGCCCTAGCCTGAAGCCTAGGGGAGCCCTAGCCTGAAGCCTTGGGGTGCCCTAGCCTGAAGGCAAGGGGAGCCCTAGCCTGAAGCCTAGGGGAGCCCTAGCCTGAAGCCTAGGGGTGCCCTAGCCGGAAGGCTAGGGGAGCCCTAGCCTGAAGCCTAGGGGAGCCCTAGCCTGAAGCCTAGGCGTGCCCTAGCCGGAAGGCTAGGGGAGCCCTAGCCTGAAGCCTAGGGGAGCCCTAGCCTGAAGCCTAGGGGTGCCCTAGCCGGAAGGCTAGGGGAGCCCTAGCCTGAAGCCTAGGGGAGCCCTAGCCTGAAGCCTAGGGGTGCCCTAGCCGGAAGGCTAGGGGAGCCCTAGCCTGAAGCCTAGGGGAGCCCTAGCCTGAAGCCTAGGGGTGCCCTAGCCGGAAGGCTAGGGGAGCCCTAGCCTGAAGCCTAGGGGAGCCCTAGCCTGAAGCCTAGGGGTGCCCTAGCCGGAAGGCTAGGGGAGCCCTAGCCTGAAGCCTAGGGGAGCCCTAGCCTGAAGCCTAGGGGTGCCCTAGCCGGAAGCCTAGGCGTGCCCTAGCCGGAAGGCTAGGGGAGCCCTAGCCTGAAGCCTAGGGGAGCCCTAGCCTGAAGCCTAGGGGTGCCCTAGCCGGAAGGCTAGGGGAGCCCTAGCCTGAAGCCTAGGGGAGCCCTAGCCTGAAGCCTAGGGGTGCCCTAGCCGGAAGGCTAGGGGAGCCCTAGCCTGAAGCCTAGGGGAGCCCTAGCCTGAAGCCTAGGGGTGCCCTAGCCGGAAGGCTAGGGGAGCCCTAGGCTGAAGCCTAGGGGAGCCCTAGCCTGAAGCCTAGGGGTGCCCTAGCCGGAAGGCTAGGGGAGCCCTAGCCTGAAACCTAGGGGATCCCTAGCCTGAAGCCTAGGGGTGCCCTAGCCGGAAGGCTAGGGGAGCCCTAGCCGGAAGCCTAGGGGAGCCTTAGCCTGAAGCCTAGGGGTGCCCTAGCCGGAAGGCTAGGGGAGCCCTAGCCGGAAGCCTAGGGGAGCCCTAGCCTGAAGCCTAGGGGTGCCCTAGCCGGAAGGCTAGGGGTGCCCTAGCCGGAAGGCTAGGGGAGCCCTAACCTGAAGCCTAGGGGAGCCCTAGCCTGAAGCCTAGGGGAGCCCTAGCCTGAAGCCTAGGGGTGCCCTAGCCTGAAGGCTAGGGGTGCCCCAGCCTTAGCCTAGGGGAGCCCTAGCCTTAGCCTAGGGGAGCCCTAGCCTGAAGCCTAGGGCTGCCCTAGCCTGAAGGCTAGGGGAGCCCTAGCCTTTGCCTAGGGGAGCCCTAGCCTTAGCCTAGGGGAGCCCTAGCCTGAAGCCTAGGGCTGCCCTAGCCTGAAGGCTAGGGGAGCCCTAGCCTTAGCCTAGGGGAGCCCTAGCCTGAAGCCTAGGGCTGCCCTAGCCTGAAGGCTAGGGGAGCCCTAGCCTTAGCCTAGGGGTGCCCTAGCCTGAAGCCTAGGGGTGCCCTAGCCGGAAGGCTAGGGGAGCCCTAGCCGGAAGCCTAGGGGAGCCATAGCCTGAAGGCTAGGGGTGCCCTAGCCGGAAGGCTAGGGGAGCCCTAGCCGGAAGCCTAGGGGAGCCCTAGCCTTCCGGCTAGGGGTGCCCTAGCCGGAAGGCTAGGGGAGTCCTAGCCGGAAGCCTAGGGGAGCCCTAGCCTGAAGGCTAGGGGTGCCCTAGCCGGAAGGCTAGGGGAGCCCTAGCCGGAAGCCTAGGGGAGCCCTAGCCTGAAGGCTAGGGGTGCCCTAGCCGGAAGGCTAGGGGAGCCCTAGCCAGAAGACTAGGGGAGCCCTAGCCGGAAGCCTAGGGGAGCCCTATCCTGAAGGCTAGGGGTGCCCTAGCCGGAAGCCTAGGGGAGCCCTAGCCCGAAGCCTAGGGGAGCCCTAGCCTGAAGGCTAGGGGTGCCCTAGCCGGAAGCCTAGGGGAGCCCTAGCCCGAAGCCTAGGGGAGCCCTAGCCTGAAGGCTAGGGGTGACCTAGCCGGAAGCCTAGGGGAGCCCTAGCCCGAAGCCTAGGGGAGCCCTAGCCTGAAGGCTAGGGGTGCCCTAGCCGGAAGCCTAGGGGAGCCCTAGCCGGAAGCCTAGGGGAGCCCTAGCCCGAAGCCTAGGGGAGCCCTAGCCTGAAGGCTAGGGGTGCTCTAGCCGGAAGCCTAGGGGAGCCCTAGCCCGAAGCCTAGGGGAGCCCTAGCCTGAAGGCTAGGGGTGCCCTAGCCGGAAGCCTAGGGGAGCCCTAGCCGGAAGCCTAGGGGAGCCCTAGCCTGAAGGCTAGGGGTGCCCTAGCCGGAAGCCTAGGGGAGCCCTAGCCCGAAGCCTAGGGGAGCCCTAGCCTGAAGGCTAGGGGTGACCTAGCCGGAAGCCTAGGGGAGCCCTAGCCCGAAGCCTAGGGGAGCCCTAGCCTGAAGGCTAGGGGTGCCCTAGCCGGAAGCCTAGGGGAGCCCTAGCCGGAAGCCTAGGGGAGCCCTAGCCCGAAGCCTAGGGGAGCCCTAGCCTGAAGGCTAGGGGTGCCCTAGCCAGAAGCCTAGGGGAGCCCTAGCCCGAAGCCTAGGGGAGCCCTAGCCTGAAGGCTAGGGGTGCCCTAGCCGGAAGCCTAGGGGAGCCCTAGCCGGAAGCCTAGGGGAGCCCTAGCCTGAAGGCTAGGGGTGCCCTAGCCGGAAGCCTAGGGGAGCCCTAGCCCGAAGCCTAGGGGAGCCCTAGCCTGAAGGCTAGGGGTGCCCTAGCCGGAAGCCTAGGGGAGCCCTAGCCCGAAGCCTAGGGGAGCCCTAGCCTGAATGCTAGGGGTGCCCTAGCCGGAAGCCTAGGGGAGCCCTAGCCGGAAGCCTAGGCGTGCCCTAGCCGGAAGGCTAGGGGAGCCCTAGCCTGAAGCCTAGGGGAGCCCTAGCCTGAAGCCTAGGGGTGCCCTAGCCGGAAGGCTAGGGGAGCCCTAGCCTGAAGCCTAGGGGAGCCCTAGCCTGAAGCCTAGGGGTGCCCTAGCCGGAAGGCTAGGGGAGCCCTAGCCTGAAGCCTAGGGGAGCCCTAGCCTGAAGCCTAGGGGTGCCCTAGCCGGAAGGCTAGGGGAGCCCTAGCCTGAAGCCTAGGGGAGCCCTAGCCTGAAGCCTAGGGGTGCCCTAGCCGGAAGGCTAGGGGAGCCCTAGCCTGAAACCTAGGGGATCCCTAGCCTGAAGCCTAGGGGTGCCCTAGCCGGAAGGCTAGGGGAGCCCTAGCCGGAAGCCTAGGGGAGCCTTAGCCTGAAGCCTAGGGGTGCCCTAGCCGGAAGGCTAGGGGAGCCCTAGCCGGAAGCCTAGGGGAGCCCTAGCCTGAAGCCTAGGGGTGCCCTAGCCGGAAGGCTAGGGGAGCCCTAGCCGGAAGCCTAGGGGAGCCCTAGCCTGAAGCCTAGGGGTGCCCTAGCCGGAAGGCTAGGGGTGCCCTAGCCGGAAGGCTAGGGGAGCCCTAACCTGAAGCCTAGGGGAGCCCTAGCCTGAAGCCTAGGGGAGCCCTAGCCTGAAGCCTAGGGGTGCCCTAGCCTGAAGGCTAGGGGAGCCCCAGCCTTAGCCTAGGGGAGCCCTAGCCTTAGCCTAGGGGAGCCCTAGCCTGAAGCCTAGGGCTGCCCTAGCCTGAAGGCTAGGGGAGCCCTAGCCTTTGCCTAGGGGAGCCCTAGCCTTAGCCTAGGGGAGCCCTAGCCTGAAGCCTAGGGCTGCCCTAGCCTGAAGGCTAGGGGAGCCCTAGCCTTAGCCTAGGGGAGCCCTAGCCTGAAGCCTAGGGCTGCCCTAGCCTGAAGGCTAGGGGAGCCCTAGCCTTAGCCTAGGGGTGCCCTAGCCTGAAGCCTAGGGGTGCCCTAGCCGGAAGGCTAGGGGAGCCCTAGCCGGAAGCCTAGGGGAGCCCTAGCCTGAAGGCTAGGGGTGCCCTAGCCGGAAGGCTAGGGGAGCACTAGCCGGAAGCCTAGGGGAGCCCTAGCCTGAAGGCTAGGGGTGCCCTAGCCGGAAGGCTAGGGGAGCCCTAGCCGGAAGGCTAGGGGAGCCCTAGCCTGAAGGCTAGGGGAGCCCTAGCCTGAAGGCTAGGGGTGCCCTAGCCGGAAGGCTAGGGGAGTCCTAGCCTGAAGGCTAGGGGAGCCCTAGCCGGAAGGCTAGGGGAGCCCAGCCGGAAGCCTAGGGGAGCCCTAGCCTGAAGGCTAGGGGTGCCCTAGCCGGAAGGCTAGGGGAGCCCTAGCCAGAAGACTAGGGGAGCCCTAGCCGGAAGCCTAGGGGAGCCCTA
This sequence comes from Tenrec ecaudatus, assembly GCF_050624435.1. Lineage (NCBI taxonomy): Eukaryota > Metazoa > Chordata > Mammalia > Afrosoricida > Tenrecidae > Tenrec > Tenrec ecaudatus. Next base: position 26,162 of record NW_027458160.1, on the reverse strand, counting down.
TCCTGAAGGCTAGGGGTGCCCTAGCCGGAAGCCTAGGGGAGCCCTAGCCCGAAGCCTAGGGGAGCCCTAGCCTGAAGGCTAGGGGTGTCCTAGCCGGAAGCCTAGGGGAGCCCTAGCCCGAAGCCTAGGGGAGCCCTAGCCTGAAGGCTAGGGGTGCCCTAGCCGGAAGCCTAGGGGAGCCCTAGCCCGAAGCCTAGGGGAGCCCTAGCCTGAAGGCTAGGGGTGCCCTAGCCGGAAGCCTAGGGGAGCCCTAGCCGGAAGCCTAGGTGAGCCCTAGTCTGAAGGCTAGGAGTGCCCTAGCCGGAAGCCTAGGGGAGCCCTAGCCGGAAGCCTAGGGGAGCCCTAGCCTGACGGCTAGGGGTGCCCTAGCCGGAAGCCTAGGGGAGCCCTAGCCGGAAGCCTAGGGGAGCCCTAGCCTGAAGGCTAGGGGTGCCCTAGCCGGAAGCCTAGGGGAGCCCTAGCCTGAAGGCTAGGGGTGCCCTAGCCGGAAGCCTAGGGGTTCCCTAGCCGGAAGCCTAGGGGAGCCCTAGCCGGAAGCCTAGGGGAGCCCTAGCCTGAAGGCTAGGGGTGCCCTAGCCGGAAGCCTAGGGGAGCCCTAGCCGGAAGCCTAGGGGAGCCCTAGCCTGAAGGCTAGGGGTGCCCTAGCCGAAACCCTAGGGGAGCCCTAGCCGGAAGCCTAGGGGAGCCCTAGCCTGAAGGCTAGGGGTGCCCTAGCCGGAAGGCTAGGGGAGCCCTAGCCGGAAGCCTAGGGGAGCCCTAGCCTGAAGCCTAGGGGTGCCCTAGCCTGAAGGCTAGGGGAGCCCCAGCCTTAGCCTAGGGGAGCCCTAGCCTTAGCCTAGGGGAGCCCTACCCTGAAGCCTAGGGCTGCCCTAGCCTGAAGGCTAGGGGAGCCCTAGCCTTAGCCTAGGGGAGCCCTAGCCTGAAGCCTAGGGCTGCCCTAGCCTGAAGGCTAGGGGAGCCCTAGCCTTAGCCTAGGGGTGCCCTAGCCTGAAGCCTAGGGGTGCCCTAGCCGGAAGGCTAGGGGAGCCCTAGCCGGAAGCCTAGGGGAGCCCTAGCCTGAAGGCTAGGGGTGCCCTAGCCGGAAGGCTAGGGGAGCCCTAGCCGGAAGCCTAGGGGAGCCCTAGCCTGAAGGCTAGTGGTGCCCTAGCCGGAAGGCTAGGGGAGCCCTAGCCGGAAGCCTAGGGGAGCCTTAGCCTGAAGGCTAGGGGTGCCCTAGCCGGAAGGCTAGGGGAGTCCTAGCCGGAAGCCTAGGGGAGCCCTAGCCTGAAGCCTAGGGGAGCCCTAGCCTGAAGGCTAGGGGTGCCCAGGCCGGAAGCCTAGGGGAGCCCTAGCCCGAAGCCTAGGGGAGCCCTAGCCTGAAGGCTAGGGGTGCCCTAGCCGGAAGCCTAGGGGAGCCCTAGCCCGAAGCCTAGGGGAGCCCTAGCCTGAAGGCTAGGGGTGCCCTAGCCGGAAGCCTAGGGGAGCCCTAGCCCGAAGCCTAGGGGAGCCCTAGCCTGAAGGCTAGGGGTGCCCAAGCCGGAAGCCTAGGGGAGCCCTAGCCGGAAGCCTAGGTGAGCCCTAGCCTGAAGGCTAGGGGTGCCCTAGCCGGAAGCCTAGGGGAGCCCTAGCCGGAAGCCTAGAGGAGCCCTAGCCTGAAGGCTAGGGGTGCCCTAGCCGGAAGCCTAGGGGAGCCCTAGCCGGAAGCCTAGGGGAGCACTAGCCTGAAGGCTAGGGGTGCCCTAGCCGGAAGCCTAGGGGAGCCCTAGCCTGAAGGCTAGGGGTGCCCTAGCCTGAAGCCTAGGGGTGCCCTAGCCGGAAGCCTAGGGGAGCCCTAGCCGGAAGCCTAGGGGAGCCCTAGCCTGAAGGCTAGGGGTGCCCAAGCCGGAAGCCTAAGGGAGCCCTAGCCGGAAGCCTAGGGGAGCCCTAGCCTGAAGGCTAGGGGTGCCCTAGCCGAAACCCTAGGGGAGCCCTAGCCGGAAGCCTAGGGGAGCCCTAGCCTGAAGGCTAGGGGTACCCTAGCCGGAAGGCTAGGGGAGCCCTAGCCAGAATCCTAGGGGAGCCCTAGCCGGAAGCCTAGGGGAGCCCTAGCCTGAAGGCTAGGGGTGCCCTAGCCGGAAGCCTAGGGGAGCCCTAGCCGGAAGCCTAGGGGAGCCCTAGCCAGAAGGCTAGGGGTGCCCTAGCCGGAAGCCTAGGGGAGCCCTAGCCTGAAGGCTAGGGGTGCCCTAGCCGGAAGCCTAGGGGAGCCCTAGCCGGAAGGCTAGGGGAGCCCTAGCCGGAAGCCTAGGGGAGCCCTAGCCTGAAGGCTAGGGGAGCCCTAGCCGGAAGCCTAGGGGAGCCCTAGCCTGAAGCCTAGGGGTGCCCTAACCGGAAGGCTAGGGGAGCCCTAGCCTGAAGCCTAGGGGAGCCCTAGCCTGAAGCCTAGGGGAGCCCTAGCCTGAAGCCTAGGGGAACCCTAGCCTGAAGCCTAGGGGTGCCCTAGCCTGAAGCCTAGGGGTGCCCTAGCCGGAAGGCTAGGGGAGCCCTCGCCTGAAGCCTAGGGGAGACCTAGCCTGAAGCCTAGGGGTGCCCTAGTCGGAAGGCTAGCGGAGCCCTAGCCTGAAGCCTAGGGGTGCCCTAGCCGGAAGGCTAGTGGAGCCCAAGCCTGAAGCCTAGGGGAGCCCTAGCCTGAAGCCTAGGGGTGCCCTAGCCGGAAGCCTAGGGGAGCCCAACCCGAAGCCTAGGGGAGCCCTAGCCTGAAGGCTAGGGGTGCCCTAGCCGGAAGCCTAGGGGAGCCCTAGCCGGAAGCCTAGGTGAGCCCTAGCCTGAAGGCTAGGGGTGCCCTAGCCGGAAGCCTAGGGGAGCCCTAGCCGGAAGCCTAGGGGAGCCCTAGCCTGAAGGCTAGGGGTGCCCTAGCCGGAAGCCTAGGGGAGCCCTAGCCGGAAGCCTAGGGGAGCCCTAGCCTGAAGGCTAGGGGTGCCCTAGCCGGAAGCCTAGGGGAGCCCTAGCCTGAAGGCTAGGGGTGCCCTAGCCGGAAGCCTAGGGGTGCCCTAGCCGGAAGCCTAGGGGAGCCCTAGCCGGAAGCCTAGGGGAGCCCTAGCCTGAAGGCTAGCGGTGCCCTAGCCGGAAGCCTAGGGGAGCCCTAGCCGGAAGCCTAGGGGAGCCCTAGCCTGAAGGCTAGGGGTGCCCTACCCGAAACCCTAGGGGAGCCCTAGCCGGAAGCCTAGGGGAGCCCTAGCCTGAAGGCTAGGGGTGCCCTAGCCGGAAGGCTAGGGGAGCCCTAGCCGGAAGCCTAGGGGAGCCCTAGCCGGAAGCCTAGGGGAGCCCTAGCCTGAAGGCTAGGGGTGCCCTAGCCGGAAACCTAGGGGAGCCCTAGCCGGAAGCCTAGGGGAGCCCTAGCCTGAAGCCTAGGGGTGCCCTAGCCTGAAGGCTAGGGGAGCCCCAGCCTTAGCCTAGGGGAGCCCTAGCCTTAGCCTAGGGGAGCCCTAGCCTGAAGCCTAGGGCTGCCCTAGCCTGAAGGCTAGGGAAGCCCTAGCCTTAGCCTAGGGGAGCCCTAGCCTGAAGCCTAGGGCTGCCCTAGCCTGAAGGCTAGGGGAGCCCTAGCCTTAGCCTAGGGGAGCCCTAGCCTGAAGCCTAGGGCTGCCCTAGCCTGAAGGCTAGGGGAGCCCTAGCCTTAGCCTAGGGGTGCCCTAGCCTGAAGCCTAGGGGTGCCCTAGCCTGAAGGCTAGGGGAGCCGTAGCCGGAAGCCTAGGGGAGCCCTAGTTTGAAGGCTAGGGGTGCCCTAGCCGGAAGGCTAGGGGAGCCCTAGCCGGAAGCCTAGGGGAGCCCTAGCCTGAAGGCTAGGGGTGCCCTAGCCGGAAGGCTAGGGGAGCCCTAGCCGGAAGCCTAGGGGAGCCTTAGCCTGAAGGCTAGGGGTGCCCTAGCCGGAAGGCTTGGGGAGTCCTAGCCGGAAGCCTAGGGGAGCCTTAGCCTGAAGGCTAGGGGTGCCCTAGCCGGAAGGCTTGGGGAGTCCTAGCCGGAAGCCTAGGGGAGCCCTAGCCTCAAGGCGAGGGATGCCCTAGCCGGAAGGCTAGGGGAGCCCTAGCCGGAAGCCTAGGGGAGCCCTAGCCTGAAGGCTAGGGGTGCCCTAGCCGGAAGGCTAGGGGAGCTCTAGCCAGAAGACTAGGGGAGCCCTAGCCGGAAGCCTAGGGGAGCCCTAGCCTGAAGGCTAGGGGTGCCCTAGCCCGAAGCCTAGGGGAGCCCTAGCCTGAAGGCTAGGGGTGCCCTAGCCGGAAGCCTAGGGGAGCCCTAGCCCGAAGCCTAGGGGAGCCCTAGCCTGAAGGCTAGGGGTGCCCTAGCCGGAAGCCTAGGGGAGCCCTAGCCCGAAGCCTAGGGGAGCCCTAGCCTGAAGGCTAGGGGTGCCCTAGCCGGAAGCCTAGGGGAGCCCTAGCCAGAAGCCTAGGTGAGCCCTAGCCTGAAGGCTAGGTGTGCCCTAGCCGGAAGCCTAGGGGAGCCCTAGCCGGAAGCCTATGGGAGCCCTAGCCTGAAGGCTAGGGGTGCCCTAGCCGGAAGCCTAGGGGAGCCCTAGCCGGAAGCCTAGGGGAGCCCTAGCCTGAAGGCTAGGGGAGCCCTAGCCGGAAGCCTAGGGGAGCCCTAGCCTGAAGGCTAGGGGTGCCCTAGCCGGAAGCCTAGGGGTGCCCTAGCCGGAAGCCTAGGGGAGCCCTAGCCGGAAGCCTAGGGGAGCCCTAGCCTGAAGCCTAGGTGTGCCCTAGCCGGAAGGCTAGGTGAGCCCTAGCCTGAAGCCTAGGGGAGCCCTAGCCTGAAGCCTAGGGGTGCCCTAGCTGGAAGGCTAGGGGAGCCCTCGCCTGAAGCCTAGGGGAGACCTAGCCTGAAGCCTAGGGGTGCCCTAGTCGGAAGGCTAGGGGAGCCCTAGCCTGAAGCCTAGGGGTGCCCTAGCCGGAAGGCTAGTGGAGCCCTAGCCTGAAGCCTAGGGGAGCCCTAGCCTGAAGCCTAGGGGTGCCCTAGCCGGAAGCCTAGGGGAGCCCTAGCCCGAAGCCTAGGGGAGCCCTAGCCTGAAGGCTAGGGGTGCCCTAGCCGGAAGCCTAGGGGAGCCCTAGCCGGAAGCCTAGGGGAGCCCTAGCCTGAAGGCTAGGGGTGCCCTAGCCGGAAGGCTAGGGGAGCCCTAGCCGGAAGCCTAGGGGAGCCCTAGCCGGAAACCTAGGGGAGCCCTAGCCTGAAGGCTAGGGGTGCCCTAGCCGGAAGCCTAGGGGAGCCCTAGCCGGAAGCCTAGGGGAGCCCTAGCCTGAAGCCTAGGGGTGCCCTAGCCTGAAGGCTAGGGGAGCCCCAGCCTTAGCCTAGGGGAGCCCTAGCCTTAGCCTAGGGGAACCCTAGCCTGAAGCCTAGGGCTGCCCTAGCCTGAAGGCTAGGGGAGCCCTAGCCGGAAGCCTAGGGGAGCCCTAGCCTGAAGGCTAGGGGTGCCCTAGCCTGAAGCCTAGGGGTGCCCTAGCCGGAAGCCTAGGGGAGCCCTAGCCCGAAGCCTAGGGGAGCCCTAGCCTGAAGGCTAGGGGTGCCCTAGCCGGAAGCCTAGGGGAGCCCTAGCCGGAAGCCTAGGGGAGCCCTAGCCAGAATCCTAGGGGAGCCCTAGCCTGAAGGCTAGGGGTGCCCTAGCCGGAAGGCTAGGGGAGCCCTAGCCGGAAGCCTAGGGGAGCCCTAGCCTGAAGGCTAGGGGTGCCCTAGCCGGAAGCCTAGGGGAGCCCTAACCCGAAGCCTAGGGGAGCCCTAGCCTGAAGGCTAGGGGTGCCCTAGCCTGAAGCCTAGGGGAGCCCTAGCCCGAAGCCTAGGGGAGCCCTAGCCTGAAGGCTAGGGGTGCCCTAGCCGGAAGCCTAGGGGAGCCCTAGCCGGAAGCCTAGGTGAGCCCTAGCCTGAAGGCTAGGGGTGCCCTAGCCGGAAGCCTAGGGGAGCCCTAGCCGGAAGCCTAGGGGAGCCCTAGCCTGAAGGCTAGGGGTGCCCTAGCCGGAAGCCTAGGGGAGCCCTAGCCGGAAGCCTAGGGGAGCCCTAGCCTGAAGGCTAGGGGTGCCCTAGCCGGAAGCCTAGGGGAGCCCTAGCCTGAAGGCTAGGGGTGCCCTAGCCGGAAGCTTAGGGGTGCCCTAGCCGGAAGCCTAGGGGAGCCCTAGCCGGAAGCCCTAGCCTGAAGGCTAGGGGTGCCCTAGCCGGAAGCCTAGGGGAGCCCTAGCCGGAAGCCTAGGGGAGCCCTAGCCTGAAGGCTAGGGGTGCCCTAGCCGAAACCCTAGGGGAGCCCTAGCCGGAAGCCTAGGGGAGCCCTAGCCTGAAGGCTAGGGGTGCCCTAGCCGGAAGGCTAGGGGAGCCCTAGCCGGAAGCCTAGGGGAGCCCTAGCCGGAAGCCTAGGGGAGCCCTAGCCGGAAGGCTAGGGGTGCCCTAGCCGGAAGCTTAGGGGAGCCCTAGACGGAAGCCTAGGGGAGCCCTAGCCTGAAGGCTAGGGGTGCCCTAGCCGGAAGCCTAGGGGAGCCCTAGCCGGAAGCCTAGGGGAGCCCTAGCCTGAAGGCTAGGGGTGCCCTAGCCGGAAGACTAGGGGAGCCCTAGCCGGAAGCCTAGGGGAGCCCTAGACTGAAGGCTAGGGGAGCCCTAGCCAGAAGCCTAGGGGAGCCCTAGCCTGAAGCCTAGGAGTGCCCTAACCGGAAGGCTAGGGAAGCCCTAGCCGGAAGCCTAGGGGAGCCCTAGCCTGAAGCCTAGGGGTGCCCTAGCCGGAAGGCTAGGGGAGCCCTAGACGGAAGCCTAGGGGAGCCCTAGCCTGAAGCCTAGGGGTGCCCTAGCCGGAAGGCTAGGGGAGCCCTAGCCGAAAGCCTAGGGGAGCCCTAGACTGAAGCCTAGGGGTGCCCTAGCCGGAAGGCTAGGGGAGCCCTAGACTGAAGCCTAGGGGTGCCCTAGCCGGAAGGCTAGGGGAGCCCTAGCCTGAAGCCTAGGGGAGCCCTAGCCTGAAGCCTAGGGGAGCCCTAGCCTGAAGCCTAGGAGTGCCCTAGCCTGAAGCCTAGGGGAGCCCTAGCCTGAAGCCTAGGGGTGCCCTAGCCGGAAGGCTAGGGGAGCCCTAGCCTGAAGCCTAGGGGTGCCCTAGCCGGAAGGCTAGGGGAGCCCTCGCCTGAAGCCTAGGGGAGACCTAGCCTGAAGCCTAGGGGTGCCCTAGTCGGAAGGCTAGGGGAGCCCTAGCCTGAAGCCTAGGGGTGCCCTAGCCGGAAGGCTAGTGGAGCCCTAGCCTGAAGCCTAGGGGAGCCCTAGCCTGAAGCCTAGGGGTGCCCTAGCCGGAGGGCTAGGGGAGCCCTAGCCTGAAGCCTAGGGGAGCCCTAGCCTGAAGCTTAGGGGTGCCCTAGCCGGAAGGCAAGGGGAGACCTAGCCTGAAGCCTAGGGGAGCCCTAGCCTGAAGCCTAGGGGTGCCCTAGCCGGAAGGCTAGGGGAGCCCTAGCCTGAAGCCTAGGGGAGCCCTAGCCTGAAGCCTAGGGGTGCCCTAGCCGGAAGGTTAGGGGAGCCCTAGCCTGAAGCCTAGGGGAGCCCTAGACTGAAGCCTAGGGGTGCCCTAGCCGGAAGGCTAGGGGAGCCCTAGCATGAAGCCTAGGGGAGCCCTAGCCTGAAGCCTAGGGGTGCCCTAGCCGGAAGGCTAGGGGAGCCCTAGCCTGAAGCCTAGGGGAGCCCTAGCCTGAAGCCTAGGGGTGCCCTAGCCGGAAGGCTAGGGGAGCCCTAGCCTGAAGCCTAGGGGAGCCCTAGCCTGAAGCCTAGGGGTACCCTACCCGGAAGGCTAGGGGAGCCCTAGCCTGAAGCCTAGGGGAGCCCTAGCCTTAAGCCTAGGGGTGCCCTAGCCGGTAGGCTAGGGCAGCCCTAGCCTGAAGCCTAGGGGAGCCCTAGCCTGAAGCCTAGGGGTGCCCTAGCCGGAAGGCTAGGGGAGCCGTAGCCTGAAGCCTAGGGGAGCCCTAGCCTGAAGCCTAGGGGTGCCCTATCCGGAAGGCTAGTGGAGCCCTAGCCTGAAGCCTAGGGGAGGCCTAGCCTGAAGCCTAGGGGTGCCCTAGCCGGAAGGCTAGGGGAGCCCTAGCCTGAAACCTAGGGGAGCCCTAGCCTGAAGCCTAGGGGTGCCCTAGCCGGAAGGGTAGGGGAGCCCTAGACGGAAGCCTAGGGGAGCCCTAGCCTGAAGCCTAGGGCTGCCCTAGCCTGAAGGCTAGGGGAGCCCTAGCCTTAGCCTAGGGGTGCCCTAGCCTGAAGCCTAGGGGTGCCCTAGCCGGAAGGCTAGGGGAGCCCTAGCCGGAAGCCTAGGGGAGCCCTAGCCGGAAGGCTAGGTGTGCCCTAGCCGGAAGGCTAGGGGAGCCCTAGCCGGAAGCCTAGGGGAGCCCTAGCCGGAAGGCTAGGGGAGCCCTAGCCGGAAGGCTAGGGGAGCCCTAGCCGGAAGGCTAGGGGAGCCCTAGCCTGAAGGCTAGGGGTGCCCTAGCCGGAAGGCTAGGAGAGACCTAGCCGGAAGGCTAGGGGTGCCCTAGCCGGAAGGCTAGGGGAGCCCCAGCCGGAAGCCTAGGGGAGCCCTAGCCTGAAGGCTAGGGGTGCCGTAGCCGGACGCTAGGGGAACCCCAGCCGGAAGCCTAGGGGAGCCCTAGCCTGAAGTCTAGGGGTGCCCTAGCCGGAAGGCTAGGGGAGCCCTAGTCGGAAGCCTAGGGGAGCCCTAGCCTGAAGCCTAGGGGTGCCCTAACCGGAAGGCTAGGGGAGCCCTAGCCGGAAGCCTAGGGGAGCCCTAGCCTGAAGCCTAGGGGTGCCCTAGCCGGAAGGCTAGGGGAGCCCTAGACGGAAGCCTAGGGGAGCCCTAGCCTGAAGCCTAGGGGTGCCCTAGCCGGAAGGCCAGGGGAGCCCTAGCCGAAAGCCTAGGGGAGCCCTAGCCTGAAGCCTAGGGGTGCCCTAGCCGGAAGGCTAGGGGAGCCCTAGCCGGAAGCCTAGGGGAACCCTAGCCTGAAGCCTAGGGGTGCCCTAGCCGGAAGGCTAGGGGAGCCCTAGCCGGAAGCCTAGGGGAGCCCTAGCCTGAAGCCTAGGGGTGCCCTAGCCGGAAGGCTAGGGGAGCCCTAGCCGGAAGCCTAGGGGAGCCCTAGCCTGAAGCCTAGCGGTGCCCTAGCCGGAAGGCTAGGGGAGCCCTAGCCAGAAGCCTAGGGGAGCCCTAGCCTGAAGCCTAGGGGTGCCCTAGCCGGAAGGCTAGGGGTGCCCTAGCCGGAAGGCTAGGGGAGCCCTAGCCTGAAGCCTAGGGGAGCCCTAGCCTGAAGCCTAGGGGAGCCCTAGCCTGACCTAGGGGTGCCCTAGCCGGAAGGCTAGGGGAGCCCTAGCCTGAAGCCTAGGGGAGCCATAGCCTGAAGCCTAGGGGTGCCCTAGCCGGAAGGCTAGGGGAGCCCTAGCCTGAAGCCTAGGGGAGCCCTAGCCTGAAGCCTAGGGGAGCCCTAGCCTGAAGCCTAGGGGTGCCCTAGCCGGAAGGCTAGGGGAGCCCTAGCCTGAAGCCTAGGGGAGCCCTAGCCTGAAGCCTAGGGGTGCCCTAGCCGGAAGGCTAGGGGAGCCCTAGCCTGAAGCCTAGGGGAGCCCTAGCCTGAAGCCTAGGGGTGCCCTAGCCTGAAGCCTAGGGGTGCCCTAGCCGGAAGGCTACGAGAGCCCTAGCCTGAAGCCTAGGGGAGCCCTAGCCTGAAGCCTAGGGGTGCCCTAGCCGGAAGGCTAGGGGAGCCCTAGCCTGAAACCTAGGGGAGCCCTAGCCTGAAGCCTAGGGGTGCCCTAGCCGGAAGGCTAGGGGAGCCCTAGCCTGAAACCTAGGGGAGCCCTAGCCTGAAGCCTAGGCTTGCCCTAGCCGGAAGGCTAGGGGAGCCCTAGCCTGAAGCCTAGGGGAGCCCTAGACTGAAGCCTAGGGGTGCCCTAGCCGGAAGGCTAGGGGAGCCCTAGCCTGAAGCCTAGGGGAGCCCTAGCCTGAAGCCTAGGGGTGCCCTAACCGGAAGGCTAGAGGAGCCCTAGCCTGAAGCCTAGGGGAGCCCTAGCCTGAAGCCTAGGGGTGCCCTAGCCGGAAGGCTAGGGGAGCCCTAGCCTGAAACCTAGGGGATCCCTAGCCTGAAGCCTAGGGGTGCCCTAGCCGGAAGGCTAGGGGAGCCCTAGCCGGAAGCCTAGGGGAGCCTTAGCCTGAAGCCTAGGGGTGCCCTAGCCGGAAGGCTAGGGGAGCCCTAGCCGGAAGCCTAGGGGAGCCCTAGCCTGAAGCCTAGGGGTGCCCTAGCCGGAAGGCTAGGGGAGCCCTAGCCGGAAGCCTAGGGGAGCCCTAGCCGGAAGCCTAGGGGTGCCCTAGCCGGAAGGCTAGGGGTGCCCTAGCCGGAAGGCTAGGGGAGCCCTAGCCTGAAGCCTAGGGGAGCCCTAGCCGGAAGCCTAGGGGTGCCCTAGCCGGAAGGCTAGGGGAGCCCTAGCCTGAAGCCTAGGGGAGCCCTAGCCTGAAGCCTAGGGGTGCCCTATCCGGAAGGCTAGGGGAGCCCTAGCCTGAAGCCTAGGGGAGCCCTAGCCTGAAGCCTAGGGGTGCCCTAGCCTGAAGCCTAGGGGAGCCCTAGCCGGAAGCCTAGGGGAGCCCTAGACTGAAGGCTAGGGGTACCCTAGCCGGAAGGCTAGGGGAGCCCTAGCCGGAAGCCTAGGGGAGCCCTAGCCTGAAGGCTAGGGGTGCCCTAGCCGGAAGGCTAGGGGAGTCCTAGCCGGAAGCCTAGGGGAGCCCTAGCCTGAAGGCTAGGGGTGCCCTAGCCGGAAGGCTAGGGGAGCCCTAGCCGGAAGACTAGGGGAGCCCTAGCCGGAAGCCTAGGGGAGCCCTAGCCTGAAGGCTAGGGGTGCCCTAGCCGGAAGCCTAGGGGAGCCCTAGCCCGAAGCCTAGGGGAGCCCTAGCCTGAAGGCTAGGGGTGCCCTATCCGGAAGCCTAGGGGAGCCCTAGCCCGAAGCCTAGGGGAGCCCTAGCCTGAAGGCTAGGGGTGCCCTAGCCGGAAGCCTAGGGGAGCCCTAGCCCGAATCCTAGGGGAGCCATAGCCTGAAGGCTAGGGGTGCCCTAGCCGGAAGCCTAGGGGAGCCCTAGCCGGAAGCCTAGGTGAGCCCTAGCCTGAAGGCTACGGGTGCCCTAGCCGGAAGCCTAGGGGAGCCCTAGCCGGAAGCCTAGGGGAGCCCTAGCCTGAAGGCTAGGGGTGCCCTAGCCGGAAGCCTAGGGGAGCCCTAGCCGGAAGCCTAGGGGAGCCCTAGCCTGAAGGCTAGGGGTGCCCTAGCCGGAAGCCTAGGGGAGCCCTATCCTGAAGGCTAGGGGTGCCCTAGCCGGAAGCCTAGGGGTGCCCTAGCCGGAAGCCTAGGGGAGCCCTAGCCGGAAGCCTAGGGGAGCCCTAGCCTGAAGGCTAGGGGTGCCCTAGCCGGAAGCCTAGGGGAGCCCTAGCCGGAAGCCTAGGGGAGCCCTAGCCTGAAGGCTAGGGGTGCCCTAGCCGGAACCTTAGGGGAGCCCTAGCCCGAAGCCTAGGGGAGCCCTAGCCTGAAGGCTAGGGGTGCCCTAGCCGGAAGCCTAGGGGAGCCCTAGCCCGAATCCTAGGGGAGCCATAGCCTGAAGGCTAGGGGTGCCCTAGCCGGAAGCCTAGGGGAGCCCTAGCCGGAAGCCTAGGTGAGCCCTAGCCTGAAGGCTACGGGTGCCCTAGCCGGAAGCCTAGGGGAGCCCTAGCCGGAAGCCTAGGGGAGCCCTAGCCTGAAGGCTAGGGGTGCCCTAGCCGGAAGCCTAGGGGAGCCCTAGCCGGAAGCCTAGGGGAGCCCTAGCCTGAAGGCTAGGGGTGCCCTAGCCGGAAGCCTAGGGGAGCCCTATCCTGAAGGCTAGGGGTGCCCTAGCCGGAAGCCTAGGGGTGCCCTAGCCGGAAGCCTAGGGGAGCCCTAGCCGGAAGCCTAGGGGAGCCCTAGCCTGAAGGCTAGGGGTGCCCTAGCCGGAAGCCTAGGGGAGCCCTAGCCGGAAGCCTAGGGGAGCCCTAGCCTGAAGGCTAGGGGTGCCCTAGCCGGAAGCCTAGGGGAGCCCTAGCCGGAAGCCTAGGGGAGCCCTAGCCTGAAGGCTAGGGGTGCCCTAGCCGGAAGGCTAGGGGAGCCCTAGCCGGAAGCCTAGGGGAGCCCTAGCCGGAAGCCTAGGGGAGCCCTAGCCTGAAGGCTAGGGGTGCCCTAGCCGGAAGCCTAGGGGAGCCCTAGCCGGAAGCCTAGGGGAGCCCTAGCCTGAAGGCTAGGGGTGCCCTAGCCGGAAGCCTAGGGGAGCCCTAGCCGGAAGCCTAGGGGAGCCCTAGCCTGAAGGCTAGGGGTGCCCTAGCCGGAAGCCTAGGGGAGCCCTAGCCGGAAGCCTAGGGGAGCCCTAGCCTGAAGGCTAGGGGTGCCCTAGCCGGAAGGCTAGGGGAGCCCTAGCCGGAAGCCTAGGGGAGCCCTAGCCTGAAGGCTAGGGGTGCCCTAGCCGGAAGGCTAGGGGAGCCCTAGCCGGAAGCCTAGCGGAGCCCTAGCCTGAAGGCTAGGGGTGACCTAGCCGGAAGGCTAGGGGAGCCCTAGCCGGAAGACTAGGGGAGCCCTAGCCTGAAGGCTAGGGGTGACCTAGCCGGAAGGCTAGGGGAGCCCTAGCCGGAAGCCTAGGGGAGCCCTAGCCGGAAGCCTAGGGGAGCCCTAGACTGAAGGCTAGGGGAGCCCTAGCCGGAAGCCTAGGGGAGCCCTAGCCTGAAGCCTAGGGGTGCCCTAACCGGAAGGCTAGGGGAGCCCTAGCCAGAAGCCTAGGGGAGCCCTAGCCTGAAGCCTAGGGGTGCCCTAGCCGGAAGGCTAGGGGAGCCCTAGACGGAAGCCTAGGGGAGCCCTAGCCTGAAGCCTAGGGGTGCCCTAGCCGGAAGGCTAGGGGAGCCCTAGCCTGAAGCCTAGGGGAGCACTAGCCTGAAGCCTAGGGGTGCCCTAGCCGGAAGGCAAGGGGAGCCCTAGCCTGAAGCCTAGGGGAGCCCTAGCCTGAAGCCTAGGGGTGCCCTAGCCGGAAGGCTAGGGGAGCCCTAGCCTGAAGCCTAGGGGAGCCCTAGCCTGAAGCCTAGGGGTGCCCTAGCCGGAAGGCTAGGGGAGCCCTAGCCTGAAGCCTAGGGGAGCCCTAGCCTGAAGCCTAGGGGTGCCCTAGCCGGAAGGCTAGGGGAGCCCTAGCCTGAAGCTTAGGGGAGCCCTAGCCTGAAGCCTAGGGGTGCCCTAGCCGGAAGGCTAGGGGAGCCCTAGCCTGAAGCCTAGGGGAGCCCTAGCCTGAAGCCTAGGGGTGCCCTAGCCGGAAGGCTAGGGGAGCCCTAGCCTGAAGCCTTTGGGAGCCCTAGCCTGAAGCCTAGGGGTGCCCTAGCCGGAAGGCTAGGGGAGCCCTAGCCGGAAGCCTAGGGGAGCCCTAGCCTGAAGCCTAGGGGTGCCCTAGCCGGAAGGCTAGGGGTGCCCTAGCCGGAAGGCTAGGGGAGCCCTAGCCTGAAGCCTAGGGGAGCCCTAGCCTGAAGCCTAGGGGAGCCCTAGCCTGAAGCCTAGGGGTGCCCTAGCCTGAAGGCTAGGGGAGCCCTAGCCTTAGCCTAGGGGAGCCCTAGCCTTAGCCTAGGGGAGCCCTAGCCTGAAGCCTAGGGCTGCCCTAGCCTGAAGGCTAGGGGAGCCCTAGCCTGAAGCCTAGGGCTGCCCTAGCCTGAAGGCTAGGGGAGCCCTAGCCTTAGCCTAGGGGAGCCCTAGCCTGAAGCCTAGGGCTGCCCTAGCCTGAAGGCTAGGGGAGCCCTAGCCTTAGCCTAGGGGAGCCCTAGCCTGAAGCCTAGGGCTGCCCTAGCCTGAAGGCTAGGGGAGCCCTAGCCTGAAGGCTACGGGTGCCCTAGCCGGAAGCCTAGGGGAGCCCTAGCCGGAAGCCTAGGGGAGCCCTAGCCTGAAGGCTAGGGGTGCCCTAGCCGGAAGCCTAGGGGAGCCCTAGCCGGAAGCCTAGGGGAGCCCTAGCCTGAAGGCTAGGGGTGCCCTAGCCGGAAGCCTAGGGGAGCCCTATCCTGAAGGCTAGGGGTGCCCTAGCCGGAAGCCTAGGGGTGCCCTAGCCGGAAGCCTAGGGGAGCCCTAGCCGGAAGCCTAGGGGAGCCCTAGCCTGAAGGCTAGGGGTGCCCTAGCCGGAAGCCTAGGGGAGCCCTAGCCGGAAGCCTAGGGGAGCCCTAGCCTGAAGGCTAGGGGTGCCCTAGCCGGAAGCCTAGGGGAGCCCTAGCCGGAAGCCTAGGGGAGCCCTAGCCTGAAGGCTAGGGGTGCCCTAGCCGGAAGGCTAGGGGAGCCCTAGCCGGAAGCCTAGGGGAGCCCTAGCCGGAAGCCTAGGGGAGCCCTAGCCTGAAGGCTAGGGGTGCCCTAGCCGGAAGCCTAGGGGAGCCCTAGCCGGAAGCCTAGGGGAGCCCTAGCCTGAAGGCTAGGGGTGCCCTAGCCGGAAGCCTAGGGGAGCCCTAGCCGGAAGCCTAGGGGAGCCCTAGCCTGAAGGCTAGGGGTGCCCTAGCCGGAAGCCTAGGGGAGCCCTAGCCGGAAGCCTAGGGGAGCCCTAGCCTGAAGGCTAGGGGTGCCCTAGCCGGAAGGCTAGGGGAGCCCTAGCCGGAAGCCTAGGGGAGCCCTAGCCTGAAGGCTAGGGGTGCCCTAGCCGGAAGGCTAGGGGAGCCCTAGCCGGAAGCCTAGCGGAGCCCTAGCCTGAAGGCTAGGGGTGACCTAGCCGGAAGGCTAGGGGAGCCCTAGCCGGAAGACTAGGGGAGCCCTAGCCTGAAGGCTAGGGGTGACCTAGCCGGAAGGCTAGGGGAGCCCTAGCCGGAAGCCTAGGGGAGCCCTAGCCTGAAGGCTAGGGGTGCCCTAGCCGGAAGGCTAGGGGAGCCCTAGCCGGAAGCCTAGGGGAGCCCTAGACTGAAGGCTAGGGGAGCCCTAGCCGGAAGCCTAGGGGAGCCCTAGCCTGAAGCCTAGGGGTGCCCTAACCGGAAGGCTAGGGGAGCCCTAGCCAGAAGCCTAGGGGAGCCCTAGCCTGAAGCCTAGGGGTGCCCTAGCCGGAAGGCTAGGGGAGCCCTAGACGGAAGCCTAGGGGAGCCCTAGCCTGAAGCCTAGGGGTGCCCTAGCCGGAAGGCTAGGGGAGCCCTAGCCTGAAGCCTAGGGGAGCACTAGCCTGAAGCCTAGGGGTGCCCTAGCCGGAAGGCAAGGGGAGCCCTAGCCTGAAGCCTAGGGGAGCCCTAGCCTGAAGCCTAGGGGTGCCCTAGCCGGAAGGCTAGGGGAGCCCTAGCCTGAAGCCTAGGGGAGCCCTAGCCTGAAGCCTAGGGGTGCCCTAGCCGGAAGGCTAGGGGAGCCCTAGCCTGAAGCCTAGGGGAGCCCTAGCCTGAAGCCTAGGGGTGCCCTAGCCGGAAGGCTAGGGGAGCCCTAGCCTGAAGCTTAGGGGAGCCCTAGCCTGAAGCCTAGGGGTGCCCTAGCCGGAAGGCTAGGGGAGCCCTAGCCTGAAGCCTAGGGGAGCCCTAGCCTGAAGCCTAGGGGTGCCCTAGCCGGAAGGCTAGGGGAGCCCTAGCCTGAAGCCTTTGGGAGCCCTAGCCTGAAGCCTAGGGGTGCCCTAGCCGGAAGGCTAGGGGAGCCCTAGCCGGAAGCCTAGGGGAGCCCTAGCCTGAAGCCTAGGGGTGCCCTAGCCGGAAGGCTAGGGGTGCCCTAGCCGGAAGGCTAGGGGAGCCCTAGCCTGAAGCCTAGGGGAGCCCTAGCCTGAAGCCTAGGGGAGCCCTAGCCTGAAGCCTAGGGGTGCCCTAGCCTGAAGGCTAGGGGAGCCCTAGCCTTAGCCTAGGGGAGCCCTAGCCTTAGCCTAGGGGAGCCCTAGCCTGAAGCCTAGGGCTGCCCTAGCCTGAAGGCTAGGGGAGCCCTAGCCTGAAGCCTAGGGCTGCCCTAGCCTGAAGGCTAGGGGAGCCCTAGCCTTAGCCTAGGGGAGCCCTAGCCTGAAGCCTAGGGCTGCCCTAGCCTGAAGGCTAGGGGAGCCCTAGCCTTAGCCTAGGGGAGCCCTAGCCTGAAGCCTAGGGCTGCCCTAGCCTGAAGGCTAGGGGAGCCCTAGCCTTAGCCTAGGGGTGCCCTAGCTTGAAGCCTAGGGGTGCCCTAGCCGGAAGGCTAGGGGAGCCCTAGCCGGAAGCCTAGGGGAGCCCTAGCCTGAAGGCTAGGGGTGCCCTAGCCTGAAGGCTAGGGCAGCCCTAGCCGGAAGCCTAGGGGAGCCCTAGCCTGAAGGCTAGGGATGCCCTAGCCGGAAGGCTAGGGGAGCCCTAGCCAGAAGCCTAGTGGAGCCCTAGCCTGAAGGCAAGGGGTGCCCTAGCCAGAAGGCTAGGGGAGCCCTAGCCGGAAGCCTAGGGGAGCCCTAGCTGGAAGGCTAGGGGAGCCCTAGCCGGAAGCCTAGGGGAGCCCTAGCCGGAAGGCTAGGGGAGCCCTAGCCGGAAGGCTAGGGGAGCCCTAGCCTGAAGGCTAGGGGTGCCCTAGCCGGAAGGCTAGGGGAGCCCCAGCTGGAAGCCTAGGGGAGCCCTAGCCTGAAGGCTAGGGGTGCCATAGCCGGACGCTAGGGGAACCCCAGCCGGAAGCCTAGGGGAGCCCTAGCCTGAAGTCTAGGGGTGCCCTAGCTGGAAGGCTAGGGGAGCCCTAGCCGGAAGCCTAGGGGAGCCCTAGCCTGAAACCTAGGGGTGCCCTAACCGGCAGGCTAGGGGAGCCCTAGCCGGAAGCCTAGGGGAGCCCTAGCCTGAAGGCTAGGGGTGCCCTAGCCGGAAGGCTAGGGGAGCCCTAGCCTGAAGCCTAGGGGTGCCCTAGCCGGAAGGCTAGAGGAGCCCTAGCCGAAAGCCTAGGGGAGCCCTAGCCTGAAGCCTAGGGGTGCCCTAGCCAGAAGGCTAGGGGAGCCCTAGCCGGAAGCCTAGGGGAGCCCTAGCCTGAAGCCTAGGGGTGCCCTAGCCGGAAGGCTAGGGGAGCCCTAGCCGGAAGCCTAGGGGAGCCCTAGCCTGAAGCCTAGCGGTGCCCTAGCCGGAAGGCTAGGGGAGCCCTAGCCAGAAGCCTAGGGGAGCCCTAGCCTGAAGCCTAGGGGTGCCCTAGCCGGAAGGCTAGGGGTGCCCTAGCCGGAAGGCTAGGGGAGCCCTAGCCTGAAGCCTAGGGGAGCCCTAGCCTGAAGCCTAGGGGAGCCCTAGCCTGAAGCCTAGGGGTTCCCTAGCCGGAAGGCTAGGGGAGCCCTAGCCTGAAGCCTAGGGGAGCCCTAGCCTGAAGCCTAGGGGTTCCCTAGCCGGAAGGCTAGGGGAGCCCTAGCCTGAAGCCTAGGGGAGCCCTAGCCTGAAGCCTAGGGGTGCCCTAGCCGGAAGGTTAGGGGAGCCCTAGCCTGAAGCCTAGGGGAGCCCTAGCCTGAAGCCTAGGGGTGCCCTAGCCGGAAGGCTAGGGGAGCCCTAGCCTGAAGCCTAGGGGAGCCCTAGCCTGAAGCCTAGGGGTGCCCTAGCCGGAAGGCTAGGAGAGCCCTAGCCTGAAGCCTAGGGGAGCCCTAGCCTGAAGCCTAGGGGTGCCCTAGCCGGAAGGCTAGGGGAGCCCTAGCCTGAAACCTAGGGGAGCCTTAGCCTGAAGCCTAGGCTTGCCCTAGCCGGAAGGCTAGGGGAGCCCTAGCCTGAAGCCTAGGGGAGCCCTAGCCTGAAGCCTAGGGGACCCCTAGCCTGAAGCCTAGGGGTGCCCTAGCCGGAAGGCTAGGGGAGCCCTAGCCGGAAGCCTAGGGGAGCCCTAGCCTGAAGCCTAGGGGTGCCCTAGCCGGAAGGCTAGGGGAGCCCTAGCCGGAAGCCTAGGGGAGCCCTAGCCGGAAGCCTAGGGGTGCCCTAGCCGGAAGGCTAGGGGTGCCCTAGCCGGAAGGCTAGGGGAGCCCTAGCCTGAAGCCTAGGGGAGCCCTAGCCGGAAGCCTAGGGGTGCCCTAGCCGGAAGGCTAGGGGAGCCCTAGCCTGAAGCCTAGGGGAGCCCTAGCCTGAAGCCTAGGGGTGCCCTATCCGGAAGGCTAGGGGAGCCCTAGCCTGAAGCCTAGGGGAGCCCTAGCCTGAAGCCTAGGGGTGCCCTAGCCTGAAGCCTAGGGGAGCCCTAGCCGGAAGCCTAGGGGAGCCCTAGACTGAAGGCTAGGGGTACCCTAGCCGGAAGGCTAGGGGAGCCCTAGCCGGAAGCCTAGGGGAGCCCTAGCCTGAAGGCTAGGGGTGCCCTAGCCGGAAGGCTAGGGGAGTCCTAGCCGGAAGCCTAGGGGAGCCCTAGCCTGAAGGCTAGGGGTGCCCTAGCCGGAAGGCTAGGGGAGCCCTAGCCGGAAGACTAGGGGAGCCCTAGCCGGAAGCCTAGGGGAGCCCTA
The DNA here is from genome assembly GCF_050624435.1 of Tenrec ecaudatus. Taxonomy (NCBI): domain Eukaryota; kingdom Metazoa; phylum Chordata; class Mammalia; order Afrosoricida; family Tenrecidae; genus Tenrec; species Tenrec ecaudatus. Next base: position 7,867 of record NW_027458160.1, on the reverse strand, counting down.
GCCTGAAGGCTAGGGGTGCCCTAGCCGGAAGCCTAGGGGAGCCCTAGCCCGAAGCCTAGGGGAGCCCTAGCCTGAAGGCTAGGGGTGCCCTATCCGGAAGCCTAGGGGAGCCCTAGCCCGAAGCCTAGGGGAGCCCTAGCCTGAAGGCTAGGGGTGCCCTAGCCGGAAGCCTAGGGGAGCCCTAGCCCGAATCCTAGGGGAGCCATAGCCTGAAGGCTAGGGGTGCCCTAGCCGGAAGCCTAGGGGAGCCCTAGCCGGAAGCCTAGGTGAGCCCTAGCCTGAAGGCTACGGGTGCCCTAGCCGGAAGCCTAGGGGAGCCCTAGCCGGAAGCCTAGGGGAGCCCTAGCCTGAAGGCTAGGGGTGCCCTAGCCGGAAGCCTAGGGGAGCCCTAGCCGGAAGCCTAGGGGAGCCCTAGCCTGAAGGCTAGGGGTGCCCTAGCCGGAAGCCTAGGGGAGCCCTATCCTGAAGGCTAGGGGTGCCCTAGCCGGAAGCCTAGGGGTGCCCTAGCCGGAAGCCTAGGGGAGCCCTAGCCGGAAGCCTAGGGGAGCCCTAGCCTGAAGGCTAGGGGTGCCCTAGCCGGAAGCCTAGGGGAGCCCTAGCCGGAAGCCTAGGGGAGCCCTAGCCTGAAGGCTAGGGGTGCCCTAGCCGGAACCTTAGGGGAGCCCTAGCCCGAAGCCTAGGGGAGCCCTAGCCTGAAGGCTAGGGGTGCCCTAGCCGGAAGCCTAGGGGAGCCCTAGCCCGAATCCTAGGGGAGCCATAGCCTGAAGGCTAGGGGTGCCCTAGCCGGAAGCCTAGGGGAGCCCTAGCCGGAAGCCTAGGTGAGCCCTAGCCTGAAGGCTACGGGTGCCCTAGCCGGAAGCCTAGGGGAGCCCTAGCCGGAAGCCTAGGGGAGCCCTAGCCTGAAGGCTAGGGGTGCCCTAGCCGGAAGCCTAGGGGAGCCCTAGCCGGAAGCCTAGGGGAGCCCTAGCCTGAAGGCTAGGGGTGCCCTAGCCGGAAGCCTAGGGGAGCCCTATCCTGAAGGCTAGGGGTGCCCTAGCCGGAAGCCTAGGGGTGCCCTAGCCGGAAGCCTAGGGGAGCCCTAGCCGGAAGCCTAGGGGAGCCCTAGCCTGAAGGCTAGGGGTGCCCTAGCCGGAAGCCTAGGGGAGCCCTAGCCGGAAGCCTAGGGGAGCCCTAGCCTGAAGGCTAGGGGTGCCCTAGCCGGAAGCCTAGGGGAGCCCTAGCCGGAAGCCTAGGGGAGCCCTAGCCTGAAGGCTAGGGGTGCCCTAGCCGGAAGGCTAGGGGAGCCCTAGCCGGAAGCCTAGGGGAGCCCTAGCCGGAAGCCTAGGGGAGCCCTAGCCTGAAGGCTAGGGGTGCCCTAGCCGGAAGCCTAGGGGAGCCCTAGCCTGAAGGCTAGGGGTGCCCTAGCCGGAAGCCTAGGGGAGCCCTAGCCGGAAGCCTAGGGGAGCCCTAGCCTGAAGGCTAGGGGTGCCCTAGCCGGAAGCCTAGGGGAGCCCTAGCCGGAAGCCTAGGGGAGCCCTAGCCTGAAGGCTAGGGGTGCCCTAGCCGGAAGGCTAGGGGAGCCCTAGCCGGAAGCCTAGGGGAGCCCTAGCCTGAAGGCTAGGGGTGCCCTAGCCGGAAGGCTAGGGGAGCCCTAGCCGGAAGCCTAGCGGAGCCCTAGCCTGAAGGCTAGGGGTGACCTAGCCGGAAGGCTAGGGGAGCCCTAGCCGGAAGACTAGGGGAGCCCTAGCCTGAAGGCTAGGGGTGACCTAGCCGGAAGGCTAGGGGAGCCCTAGCCGGAAGCCTAGGGGAGCCCTAGCCTGAAGGCTAGGGGTGCCCTAGCCGGAAGGCTAGGGGAGCCCTAGCCGGAAGCCTAGGGGAGCCCTAGACTGAAGGCTAGGGGAGCCCTAGCCGGAAGCCTAGGGGAGCCCTAGCCTGAAGCCTAGGGGTGCCCTAACCGGAAGGCTAGGGGAGCCCTAGCCAGAAGCCTAGGGGAGCCCTAGCCTGAAGCCTAGGGGTGCCCTAGCCGGAAGGCTAGGGGAGCCCTAGACGGAAGCCTAGGGGAGCCCTAGCCTGAAGCCTAGGGGTGCCCTAGCCGGAAGGCTAGGGGAGCCCTAGCCTGAAGCCTAGGGGAGCACTAGCCTGAAGCCTAGGGGTGCCCTAGCCGGAAGGCAAGGGGAGCCCTAGCCTGAAGCCTAGGGGAGCCCTAGCCTGAAGCCTAGGGGTGCCCTAGCCGGAAGGCTAGGGGAGCCCTAGCCTGAAGCCTAGGGGAGCCCTAGCCTGAAGCCTAGGGGTGCCCTAGCCGGAAGGCTAGGGGAGCCCTAGCCTGAAGCCTAGGGGAGCCCTAGCCTGAAGCCTAGGGGTGCCCTAGCCGGAAGGCTAGGGGAGCCCTAGCCTGAAGCTTAGGGGAGCCCTAGCCTGAAGCCTAGGGGTGCCCTAGCCGGAAGGCTAGGGGAGCCCTAGCCTGAAGCCTAGGGGAGCCCTAGCCTGAAGCCTAGGGGTGCCCTAGCCGGAAGGCTAGGGGAGCCCTAGCCTGAAGCCTTTGGGAGCCCTAGCCTGAAGCCTAGGGGTGCCCTAGCCGGAAGGCTAGGGGAGCCCTAGCCGGAAGCCTAGGGGAGCCCTAGCCTGAAGCCTAGGGGTGCCCTAGCCGGAAGGCTAGGGGTGCCCTAGCCGGAAGGCTAGGGGAGCCCTAGCCTGAAGCCTAGGGGAGCCCTAGCCTGAAGCCTAGGGGAGCCCTAGCCTGAAGCCTAGGGGTGCCCTAGCCTGAAGGCTAGGGGAGCCCTAGCCTTAGCCTAGGGGAGCCCTAGCCTTAGCCTAGGGGAGCCCTAGCCTGAAGCCTAGGGCTGCCCTAGCCTGAAGGCTAGGGGAGCCCTAGCCTGAAGCCTAGGGCTGCCCTAGCCTGAAGGCTAGGGGAGCCCTAGCCTTAGCCTAGGGGAGCCCTAGCCTGAAGCCTAGGGCTGCCCTAGCCTGAAGGCTAGGGGAGCCCTAGCCTTAGCCTAGGGGAGCCCTAGCCTGAAGCCTAGGGCTGCCCTAGCCTGAAGGCTAGGGGAGCCCTAGCCTTAGCCTAGGGGTGCCCTAGCTTGAAGCCTAGGGGTGCCCTAGCCGGAAGGCTAGGGGAGCCCTAGCCGGAAGCCTAGGGGAGCCCTAGCCTGAAGGCTAGGGGTGCCCTAGCCTGAAGGCTAGGGGAGCCCTAGCCGGAAGCCTAGGGGAGCCCTAGCCTGAAGGCTAGGGATGCCCTAGCCGGAAGGCTAGGGGAGCCCTAGCCAGAAGCCTAGTGGAGCCCTAGCCTGAAGGGAAGGGGTGCCCTAGCCAGAAGGCTAGGGGAGCCCTAGCCGGAAGCCTAGGGGAGCCCTAGCCGGAAGGCTAGGGGAGCCCTAGCCGGAAGCCTAGGGGAGCCCTAGCCGGAAGGCTAGGGGAGCCCTAGCCGGAAGGCTAGGGGAGCCCTAGCCTGAAGGCTAGGGGTGCCCTAGCCGGAAGGCTAGGGGAGCCCCAGCTGGAAGCCTAGGGGAGCCCTAGCCTGAAGGCTAGGGGTGCCATAGCCGGACGCTAGGGGAACCCCAGCCGGAAGCCTAGGGGAGCCCTAGCCTGAAGTCTAGGGGTGCCCTAGCTGGAAGGCTAGGGGAGCCCTAGCCGGAAGCCTAGGGGAGCCCTAGCCTGAAACCTAGGGGTGCCCTAACCGGCAGGCTAGGGGAGCCCTAGCCGGAAGCCTAGGGGAGCCCTAGCCTGAAGGCTAGGGGTGCCCTAGCCGGAAGGCTAGGGGAGCCCTAGCCTGAAGCCTAGGGGTGCCCTAGCCGGAAGGCTAGGGGAGCCCTAGCCGAAAGCCTAGGGGAGCCCTAGCCTGAAGCCTAGGGGTGCCCTAGCCAGAAGGCTAGGGGAGCCCTAGCCGGAAGCCTAGGGGAGCCCTAGCCTGAAGCCTAGGGGTGCCCTAGCCGGAAGGCTAGGGGAGCCCTAGCCGGAAGCCTAGGGGAGCCCTAGCCTGAAGCCTAGCGGTGCCCTAGCCGGAAGGCTAGGGGAGCCCTAGCCAGAAGCCTAGGGGAGCCCTAGCCTGAAGCCTAGGGGTGCCCTAGCCGGAAGGCTAGGGGTGCCCTAGCCGGAAGGCTAGGGGAGCCCTAGCCTGAAGCCTAGGGGAGCCCTAGCCTGAAGCCTAGGGGAGCCCTAGCCTGAAGCCTAGGGGTTCCCTAGCCGGAAGGCTAGGGGAGCCCTAGCCTGAAGCCTAGGGGAGCCCTAGCCTGAAGCCTAGGGGTTCCCTAGCCGGAAGGCTAGGGGAGCCCTAGCCTGAAGCCTAGGGGAGCCCTAGCCTGAAGCCTAGGGGTGCCCTAGCCGGAGGCTAGGGGAGCCCTAGCCTGAAGCCATGGGAGACCTAGCCTGAAGCCTAGGGGTGCCCTAGCCGGAAGGCTAGGGGAGCCCTAGCCTGAAGCCTAGGGGTGCCCTTGCCGGAAGGCTAGGGGAGCCCTAGCCTGAAGCCTAGGGGAGCCCTAGCCTGAAGCCTAGGGGTGCCCTAGCCGGAAGGCTAGGGGAGCCCTAGCCTGAAGCCTAGGGGAGCCCTAGCCTGAAGCCTAGGGGTGCCCTAGCCGGAAGGCAAGGGGAGCCCTAGCCTGAAGCCTAAGGGAGCCATAGCCTGAAGCCTAGGGGTGCCCTAGCCGGAAGGCTAGGGGAGCCCTAGCCTGAAGCCTAGGGGAGCCCTAGCCTGAAGCCTAGGGGTGCCCTAGCCGGAAGGTTAGGGGAGCCCTAGCCTGAAGCCTAGGGGAGCCCTAGCCTGAAGCCTAGGGGTGCCCTAGCCGGAAGGCTAGGGGAGCCCTAGCCTGAAGCCTAGGGGAGCCCTAGCCTGAAGCCTAGGGGTGCCCTAGCCGGAAGGCTAGGAGAGCCCTAGCCTGAAGCCTAGGGGAGCCCTAGCCTGAAGCCTAGGGGTGCCCTAGCCGGAAGGCTAGGGGAGCCCTAGCCTGAAACCTAGGGGAGCCTTAGCCTGAAGCCTAGGCTTGCCCTAGCCGGAAGGCTAGGGGAGCCCTAGCCTGAAGCCTAGGGGAGCCCTAGCCTGAAGCCTAGGGGACCCCTAGCCTGAAGCCTAGGGGTGCCCTAGCCGGAAGGCTAGGGGAGCCCTAGCCTGAAGCCTAGGGGAGCCCTAGCCTGAAGCCTAGGGGTGCCCTAGCCGGAAGCCTAGGGGAGCCCTAGCCGGAAGCCTATGGGAGCCCTAGCCTGAAGCCTAGGGGTGCCCTAGCCGGAAGGCTAGGGGAGCCCTAGCCGGAAGCCTAGGGGAGCCCTAGCCTGAAGCCTAGGGGTGCCCTAGCCGGAAGGCTAGGGGTGCCCTAGCCGGAAGGCTAGGGGAGCCCTAGCCTGAAGCCTAGGGGAGCCCTAGCCTGAAGCCTAGGGGAGCCCTAGCCTGAAGCCTAGGGGTGCCCTAGCCTGAAGGCTAGGGGAGCCCTAGCCTTAGCCTAGGGGAGCCCTAGCCTTAGCCTAGGGGAGCCCTAGCCTGAAGCCTAGGGCTGCCCTAGCCTGAAGGCTAGGGGAGCCCTAGCCTGAAGGCTAGGGGAGCCCTAGCCTGAAGGCTAGGGGAGCCCTAGCCTTAGCCTAGGGGAGCCCTAGCCTGAAGCCTAGGGCTGCCCTAGCCTGAAGGCTAGGGGAGCCCTAGCCTTAGCCTAGGGGTGCCCTAGCTTGAAGCCTAGGGGTGCCCTAGCCGGAAGGCTAGGGGAGCCCTAGCCGGAAGCCTAGGGGAGCCCTAGCCTGACGGCTAGGGGTGCCCTAGCCTGAAGGCTAGGGGAGCCCTAGCCGGAAGCCTAGGGGAGCCCTAGCCTGAAGGCTAGGGGTGCCCTAGCCGCAAGGCTAGGGGAGCCCCAGCCAGAAGCCTAGGGGAGCCCTAGCCTGAAGCCTAGGGGTGCCCTAGCCGGAAGGCTAGGGGAGCCCTAGCCGGAAGCCTAGGGGAGCCCTAGCCGGAAGGCTAGGGGAGCCCTAGCCGGAAGCCTAGGGGAGCCCTAGCCGGAAGGCTAGGGGAGCCCTAGCCGGAAGGCTAGGGGAGCCCTAGCCTGAAGGCTAGGGGTGCCCTAGCCGGAAGCCTAGGGGAGCCCCAGCTGGAAGCCTAGGGGAGCCCTAGCCTGAAGGCTAGGGGTGCCATAGCCGGACACTAGGGGAACCCCAGCCGGAAGCCTAGGGGAGCCCTAGCCTGAAGTCTAGGGGTGCCCTAGCTGGAAGGCTAGGGGAGCCCTAGCCGGAAGCCTAGGGGTGCCCTAGCCTGAAACCTAGGGGTGCCCTAACCGGCAGGCTAGGGGAGCCCTAGCCGGAAGCCTAGGGGAGCCCTAGCCTGAAGGCTAGGGGTGCCCTAGCCGGAAGGCTAGGGGAGCCCTAGCCTGAAGCCTAGGGGTGCCCTAGCCGGAAGGCTAGGGGAGCCCTAGCCGAAAGCCTAGGGGAGCCCTAGCCTGAAGCCTAGGGGTGCCCTAGCCGGAAGGCTAGGGGAGCCCTAGCCGGAAGCCTAGGGGAGCCCTAGCCTGAAGCCTAGGGGTGCCCTAGCAGGAAGGCTAGGGGAGCCCTAGCCGGAAGCCTAGGGGAGCCCTAGCCTGAAGCCTAGCGGTGCCCTAGCCGGAAGGCTAGGGGAGCCCTAGCCAGAAGCCTAGGGGAGCCCTAGCCTGAAGCCTAGGGGTGCCCTAGCCGGAAGGCTAGGGGTGCCCTAGCCGGAAGGCTAGGGGAGCCCTAGCCTGAAGCCTAGGGGAGCCCTAGCCTGAAGCCTAGGGGAGCCCTAGCCTGAAGCCTAGGGGTTCCCTAGCCGGAAGGCTAGGGGAGCCCTAGCCTGAAGCCTAGGGGAGCCCTAGCCTGAAGCCTAGGGGTTCCCTAGCCGGAAGGCTAGGGGAGCCCTAGCCTGAAGCCTAGGGGAGCCCTAGCCTGAAGCCTAGGGGTGCCCTAGCCGGAGGCTAGGGGAGCCCTAGCCTGAAGCCATGGGAGACCTAGCCTGAAGCCTAGGGGTGCCCTAGCCGGAAGGCTAGGGGAGCCCTAGCCTGAAGCCTAGGGGTGCCCTTGCCGGAAGGCTAGGGGAGCCCTAGCCTGAAGCCTAGGGGAGCCCTAGCCTGAAGCCTAGGGGTGCCCTAGCCGGAAGGCTAGGGGAGCCCTAGCCTGAAGCCTAGGGGAGCCCTAGCCTGAAGCCTAGGGGTGCCCTAGCCGGAAGGCAAGGGGAGCCCTAGCCTGAAGCCTAGGGGAGCCCTAGCCTGAAGCCTAGGGGTGCCCTAGCCGGAAGGCTAGGGGAGCCCTAGCCTGAAGCCTAGGGGAGCCCTAGCCTGAAGCCTAGGGGTGCCCTAGCCGGAAGGTTAGGGGAGCCCTAGCCTGAAGCCTAGGGGAGCCCTAGCCTGAAGCCTAGGGGTGCCCTAGCCGGAAGGCTAGGGGAGCCCTAGCCTGAAGCCTAGGGGAGCCCTAGCCTGAAGCCTAGGGGTGCCCTAGCCGGAAGGCTAGGAGAGCCCTAGCCTGAAGCCTAGGGGAGCCCTAGCCTGAAGCCTAGGGGTGCCCTAGCCGGAAGGCTAGGGGAGCCCTAGCCTGAAACCTAGGGGAGCCCTAGCCTGAAGCCTAGGCTTGCCCTAGCCGGAAGGCTAGGGGAGCCCTAGCCTGAAGCCTAGGGGAGCCCTAGCCTGAAGCCTAGGGGTGCCCTAGCCGGAAGGCTAGGGGAGCCCTAGCCTGAAGCCTAGGGGACCCCTAGCCTGAAGCCTAGGGGTGCCCTAGCCGGAAGGCTAGGGGAGCCCTAGCCTGAAGCCTAGGGGAGCCCTTGCCTGAAGCCTAGGGGTGCCCTAGCCGGAAGGCTAGGGGAGCCCTAGCCTGAAACCTAGGGGAGCCCTAGCCTGAAGCCTAGGCTTGCCCTAGCCGGAAGGCTAGGGGAGCCCTAGCCTGAAGCCTAGGGGAGCCCTAGCCTGAAGCCTAGGGG